>NW_012106775.1:120314-163789 GCF_000951045.1 Mandrillus leucophaeus
AAGGAATAACTGAGACTTGGTAATTTATAAAAACAGAGGTTTCAGCCAGGTGCAGTGGCTCACGCCTGTAGTCGCAACACTTTGGGAGGCCGAGGCAGGTGGATCACCTGAGGTTGGGAGTTCAAGACCAGCCTGACCAACATGGAGAAACCCCATCTCTACTAAAAATACAAAATTAGCCGGGCGTGGTGGCACATGCCTGTAATCAAAGCTACTCAGGAGGCTGAGGCAGGAGAATCGCTTGAACCCGGGAGGCGGAGGTTGCATTGAGCCAAGATCACACCATTGCACACCAGCTTGGGCAACAAGAGCAAAACTCTGTCTCAAAAAACAGACAACAACAACAAAAACAGAGGTTTCATTGGCTCACAGTTCTGCAGGCTGTACAGGAAGCATGGCACCAACACACCTCCTTGGCATCTGGTGAAAGCCTCAAGAAGCTTACAATCATGGCTCAAGCCAAAGCAGGAACAGGCATGTCACATGGCGAGCGTGGGAGCAAGGGGGTGGAGGGTAGGTCCCAGACTTTTAAACAACCAGATCTCGCATGAACTGAGCAATAACTCACTTATCACCAAGGGGATGGTGCTAAACCATTCATGATGGATCCACCCCCATGATCTCATCACCTCTTAATAGGGCCCACCTTCAACATTGGGAATCACATTTCAACATGAGATATGTTGGTTTATTATAACTGAGTCTTCCAAGGACATGGAGGGAAATATGCAATTTAAAAAACCCAACCCGGCCAAGCGCCATGGCTCACGCCTGTAATCCCAGCAGTTTGGGAGGCCAAGGCGGGCGAATATGACTTCCTGGTGATAGGTACACTTTGATGATTTTCTTGAATATTAGTTTGAAAGGCTTTGCTTCTATTGCTGTGACCTACAGGCATTAGGATCAGATGGGGTGGAGGACATCTGAATGAGGCACACACTTTTTTTTTTAAGGAATAAACAGTCTTTACTGGGCTCAGACCAGGAGTTCATGGATTTTGTGGGCCTATGTGTATTTGTCAGTTTTCTTCTCCACGTTCTTTTCACCCTGTTTCCATAGCCTCATGAGCTGTTTCTTCTTCCGATAGTGTATCTTGGCTTTCTCCTTCCTCTTCTCCTTCAGGGTGGCTGCCACTGCCTGGTACTTACAGCCAACCTCGTGAGCCAGGTGCCCCATGTAGGCAAACTTTCTTGTAGGCTTCAGATGCATGACCTCGAGGGCAGCAGGAACCACCATCCGCTTTTTGTTGTCATAGGGCGGTGGGATGCCTCAAACAGCTTGAGGGGATCCAGGGCAGTCCTGCCTCGCTTGGTCTCGAGGGACAGCATGCCTCGAGGGCCGCCGGAAGGTGCGGATAGAGGCCCGGAAGTGGTAGGGGCCTCGGGAAGTGGTAGAGGGGCCTCGGGAAGTGGTAGAGGGACCTCGGGAGAGGTTGGTGTTCATCCGCTTGCGGAGGAAGGCCAGGTACTTCAACTTGTTGCTGTAGAAATAGCCAGAAATGTTGATGCCCTCACAGCGCACGACCTCTACCTTCCGCCCCAGCAGTACCTACTTAGCCACAATGGCCGCCAGGCGGCCCAGGACATGGCCTTGACCATCGAGCACCAGGACCTGCCCCTCTGTCATCTTCAGCAGCCCCCTGGGAAAGGATACTTTTTTTTTTTAATCCCAAACACAAGTTAATGCAATTTGCTTTGCTCTAATTTTAAACTTTTTTATTGTTAAATATCCAGCATATACAAATTTTTTGTTACATAGTCAACCCGGATACAGAAAGAAAACAAATGTACAAACTCATATGAGGCCATCACCCTTTGTAGGGTCACCAAGATGCCATTTGTGAACCCCTCCCAGTGACTGATCCCCTCCCCACAAGAGTAACTTTGATCCTGAAATTTAAAAACTGAATTAAATCCAATGGGTAGGAAACCATAATTCTCAGCCAACTATCACAAGGACAGAAAACCAAACACCGCATGTTCTCACTCATAGATGGGAATTGAACAATGAGATCACTTGGACACAGGGTGGGGAACATCACACACCGGGGCCTATTGGAGAGGTGGGGGGCTGGGGGAGGGATAGCATTAGGAGAAATACCTAATGTAAATGATGAGTTGATGGGTGCATCAAACCAACATGGCACATATATGTATGTATCAAACCTGCACATTGTGCACATGTACCCTAGAACTTAAAAAAAAAAAAAAAAAAAATCCAATGGGTAGATTAGCTGTCCCCATGTGTTTAACAACAAGGGATAGAGTCATAATCTTTTCTAGCTGCAGTGTTTTGGGGTCCTGAGTGGTTCTGGTACCCCAGTTTTTAGGTAAAGCATTTCCCCTGGGTACATTATGCATTTTTATGCAGCTTTATCCTAGTACATGCCAGCTTCAATGCATACTGCATCTTTGGAGCCTGCAGACTTACCCAGTAGTGCCCAAACTTTTGGGGACCTCCTTTTCTGAATTATCTTAAGTTGGTAAGACAGCTAGATGGTTCCTTTCTTTTAAACCAAAGCTGTGTTAGGACAGCTGATCATTCAGCCTTGAATTTGGGCCATTACAGAGTTAAACCCTGAAAGAGTCGTTTGCTTTCACCTTGAACATTCTAAGACTGTTATACTGATTCTAAATCTATTTCAAAAGACAAGGGGCTGGGCGTGGGGGCTCGCATGCTGTAATCCCAGCACTTTGGGAGGCTGAGGCAGGAGGATCCCATGAGGATCCCCAGCATGGCAAAACCCCATCCCTACAAAAAATACAAAAATTAACTGGGCGTGGTGGCACATGCCTGTAGCCCCAGCCACTCAGGAGGCTGAGGCAGGAGGATTGTTTAAGCCCAGGAGGCAGAGGTTGCAGTGAGCTGAGATCTCTCCACTGCACTCCAGCCTGGGCAACAGAGTGAGACCCCCATCTCAAAAATTTTTTTTTAATTTAAAAAGACAAGGATTTTAGCCCAGGCATCTTGTTAAATTGAGAGTCTGGTATCCAGCACTCATCAGGATGCTTTTGGAATGCTTGTGAAACCTCAGTGATTTTCTTACAGCTTCATTTGATTTTATATGACTTTTAACTTCTTATTTGGAAATAATTTCAAATTTCCAAAAACATCAAAAATAAGAATAGCACAAAGAACATTCTATAGCCTTTACCCAAATTCAACATTTATTTATTGAAACAGGGTCTTGCTGTGTTGCCCAGGCTAGAGTGCAGGGGCTCAGTCATAGCTCACTGTAACCTGGAACTCCTGGCTCAAGCAATTCTTTCACCTCAGCCTCCGGAGTAGCTGAGACCACAAGTGTATACCACTGCGTCAGCTAATTTTTTATTTTTTGGGGTCGGGGGAGGCAGATAGAGGTCTTGCTATGTTGTCCAGGCTGATCTCAAATTCCTGGCCTTGAATATTGCTCCAGCCTCAGCCTCCCAAAGTGCTGGGATTATAGGTGTGAGCCATTGCCCTGGCCCAACTATTGTTAACATTTTGCTCCATTTGCTTTGTCCTTCTGTTTCTTGGGGATAGGCAATGGGGGGGAGAGAGACCGATCCAGATGTATT
The DNA here is from genome assembly GCF_000951045.1 of Mandrillus leucophaeus. NCBI lineage: Eukaryota > Metazoa > Chordata > Mammalia > Primates > Cercopithecidae > Mandrillus > Mandrillus leucophaeus. The sequence goes on from NW_012106775.1 coordinate 123,872, forward strand.
TTTAATAGTCGCACATAATATTTTTCTGAACCATTTGAGGGCAAGTTACATTCTTCGTGGTATTTTACCAATTACTTCAGTGTATGTGTCCTAAGAATAGGAATATTCTCTTACATAACCTCAGTACAGTTTTCAACTTCAGTAAATATAACATGCAAGCATTTACTTTAATATAATCAGAAGAAAAAACCACCAACAGACAGTGGTTTATTTTTTTCTACACACTGAGCAGTAGGCTTCCATTTTCATGTGGTTTGCATACAGCAATCTTCAAGTCTAATTGTTTCAATCTTATTGAAATTGCTTTCTCCTGTATCAACAATAGGTAGAGGGTGCACATTTGATTGAATAGGTAGAGGGTGCACATTTGATTGAAATCTCTGTTTTCAATCAAATGTTTGTTTACTTTCTGCCCTCATTAGGGTCTCTAAACACATCAGAGAGATAATAAAAATAAATATCCCATCCGCTCCCAGGCCTTGGAAATGAGAGAGTAAACACCAGTATAATTTAACACTTTCCTAGTCCACTGGGAAAATGTTGCCTTTTTATGTCTACAGCCCTTTAGGAGGAGAAGCTCTCGGTTAAATAAAATATCCTTTGTATCCTCTTTGCTGAGCTTCCTCTCCTTGACTACTTTCACCAGAACCCCGCCTGCTGGGGTAAAATTCTGGTAAGTGACCCATGCCTGTTCCCCCTGTTTTCTAAATTCAGTGGTCAATGTTTGTGACAGCTGTCATCAGCTGCATCTTACTGTGCTCCCCGCGCTCTGCAGTGCTCTGCAGGGTTCTCGGCTTAGAGAACTTAGCTTAGAACTCCTTAGAGTTCTTGGCTTGTCCCACATAGGAACGAACCTTCCAGAACATTCCAGCTCCCAACTGAAGGTGAGACAGCACAGACATTTCCCACTGGGGCCTCCACTTGGGCCAGGAACAGGTACGGTGAGGGTGGCAGCGATGTTGGGAAACTTCTTGGCAGCTGGGCCCCTTCCCTGAGGGCTGCGGGGAAGGGAGCATTACAGGAGTGCTGTGCTTGGAAGTTTTCAGCAGCAGGAAAATCACATTTATAGGTTCTGAATCTGAACCATTTCACACTGAGAATTTTGCAATACTTCCTCTTTCTCCTCCTCCACCCCAACCTCTCATTTTGAGTTGCTTTGTCACCCCATTTCTCCTATTAAAAGCTAGTATATATAAAAATCTCTGGGTGCTGACGAGTTGATGGGTGCAGCACGCCAACATGGCACAGGTATACATATATAACAAACCTGCACATTATCCACATGTACCCTAGAACTTAAAGTATAATAATAAAAAAAAAAATCTCAAGGCAGTGCATCCTTAAATTGTTTTCTATCAGAGTTTTCTAAAAGCAGTTTAAAATTCAGCCAGTGCCCTTCTCAGATTCTCCCCGGCCTCCAGACCCTCTCCCCAGAACAACCTCTTTAAAATCTTTTTGTTATTTTTTCTGGTGTTGACCCCTCTAAATTAGATGCTTAGACTGCGTTCCTGATTTATTGGTTTTAAACACTATCTACTGACTTCCTGTTAGAAGAATTTGGCCCTCTCGTACCACCCACCCTCACTTCTCCTCCCCATCCTCCCAGTAAAGCTATACAGGTGGGCAAAATTCATGGTCAGTGTTTACAGTGTGATGGTGATTTAAATATTATTCACTAAGGAGCCAACTATTGTACTGGGATTCGGTTTCCTTTCTTATACAACTTTTTGTTTTTCTTTTAGTTAATAATCGCCCTTAAAAGACTACTTTTTCTATGAGATACCCATTGCACGTTCTCCCAAATGCCTACCAGTGGCATCTGCCAAACGCTCACAAGCATCCTGTGAACTCTCGGTCCCCAACTCCCGAATCCTCCACCTCCTGCTCCAGCCTAGACTTGTCATTCCCTAGGCAAGCTGCCGAGCATCATGCAGGGACTTTCTTTCGCTGTGCCTCTGAGGCTTAGATCCCTGTTTTTCTTGGATCTATTTCTTCCTACTTTTTAGTTTGTCCATTTTAGGGGAGAGTACATCCTCTGACAGCTTCCTGAGAAAGTGCCTGGGAGGCAAAGTTTTTAATGCCATGTGGGTCTGAAAGTGCCTTTGTCCTTCCTTCAGTCTGAATAATGGTTAGTTGGGTATAGAGTTTTCAGCTGAAAATAATTTCCCCTCCAACTTTTGAAGCTAACACTTCATGCCTTCCAGCTTCTGGTGTTACTAATGAAAAGCCCAGTGCCATTCTAAGTCCTTGATGCAACCTGTTTTTCTCTCTGGAAGTTTATGAGATATCCTCTTTATCATTTTTTTAAAAAGCTAAGTGATCTCAGTGTAGAACATTTAGGGGTTTCAGAATCACACAACTCTTAATAATAAGGTAGAAAGTCAGCCTGCAGTGTACATACCTTTTCCTAGAGCCAAGCACAAAATGCAAATGTGAGATTTCAATGATTTCTGACTCTCAGATGGTCTTGCACCTGGTACTTCTCCCCCTCTTCACTCCATAATACCTGGTTCTTCAGGCACAAGTAAGCAGTTTTCAGAATGTCTGAGAGAGAGGAAATGAACACCTTTATATCCGTGTAAGAGTGATTTCACATCTTTTCCCTGAAGAGGCAAAACTGAGGTGGGGACAGAGGAATAGGAGAGCATTGTGGGTCCCCCTCCCCAGAAAGGACCAGTCCCATCTGCTGCCCCCCACCCTGTCTTAGCAGCAGTTCCATTTCTTATATGTTTTCAGTAAATAGTAAATGATATTTTGTAACAGTCCTATGAACTGATTGTTCTAGACTGGCAATTTCTGTGAAACCAAGTAATAAATACAAAGCCCCAGGAGGAAGCCATTCAGAACATTCTCTTCTTATTTAAAGAATTTATTTGTACATGAGATTTTCTGTATCTTTTCTGAATGTTTAGCCATGAGGAGTGAGAGACAACTTAAAATGTTATCTTTTAAATTCTGCAAGTATTTTGCAACTCTGTCAATCCCCTTTCTGACTCTTCTGCCCTCCTTTCTCATACATGATTCTTCCTCACATGTATTTTAAAGGATTTCTAAGCATTGGAGTCAATAAGCCCCTCTAATGAGGAAGGAATTAAGAAGTAGAAGAAAAAACTAAAAACAAAAAGCAACTGCCTGAAAGTCAAGTAATCATAAAGTACCTATTAATAACCTAAAATATGTAAATATAATCCAATAGTTATGCTAATGCATATAGGCATCCTAGCTTTCCTATTCCTCAGACATAGACCCTGGGGGGAAAAAAAAAAAAAATCCTGCTGGAAAACACTGAATTGATAGTTTCTCTCCCTTCTCCCTATCCCCTTCTTCAACATCTTCATCATCATCACAATCATCATTGCCACCAAAGCTTCAAGTGGTAGGAGGCGGGGCAAAGATAAAGTTTATTGAGTTTTTAAAAGCTCACTGAGGTGAGGATAGTGAATTGCCAAGTCAGTGTCAGGGGGTCCATCAGCACAGCTGCTGGCACTGGGATCACAGTTGGAGGCCGAGTGAGAGAAAACACTGGATGGTCCCCAGGTAGAGAGGATACATCCTGAAGGGCAGGGTCTGAGCACCTGATGGATGTGGGACCCTACAGAGAATGGGGACTGCTGTGAAGTTGGGTTTATTAGACTGATTTTCTGAGGATAACGTCTCCTCTGGAAGGACAGCTTTTGTGTAAGGTGAAATGGTGGAAGAGAGGAAGAGAGGATTGAGGCTAGAGGGGCATTAAAAAGAAAGATTTGAGACTCGGAAAAGTGGGACTCATACTGGTGGGAGGAAATTGGAGTCCAGGAGAGATGGAGAAATTATCAGAAAACACCCAGCTATCTCAAATTCAGAATTCAGGTTCGGATAATGACATCCTAGGATACTGGGGGGAAAAAGAGAGAGAGAGAGAGAAAATTGCTTTTGGTAAGCTTAGCAGAGTTAGAAAAGGAGAGGTCCCAAAAAACAGAAAGTGGCCAAATGATTTTCTGGTTTCCAGAAAAGGGAAAAAAAAAACAACTTAGTTTCAGAATTTACAGATAAAGGAAGAGTCTAGTGTGCACTGTTAAAATTATAGATCGTGAATACTAGAAAAGAAGGGAGTGAACACCAGGAGCCAACCTGGGTTTACTAAGAACTGTGTACACCAGAGAAATCCCATCTCCTTTTCTCCTGGGCTGGGAGGCCAGGGAATATTATAGATATAGTGTCTCTGGTTTTAACAAAGCATTTGGGAAAAGTCTGTCATGTATGTGGAAAAGATGGAATCCACATGAAGTCATACAAGTAGGTAAATTCTTAACAGGTTGAAAGGCGGTATCTGTGGAGAAGTCAGTGAGAGCAGGGATCTTTGTTTTGGTGGTGGGGTGGTCTAGTTTGGTTTGGTTTGGTTTGGTTTTGTCTTGTTTTTGAGACAGGGTCTCACTCTGTCACCCAGGCTGGAGTGCAGGGGTGCAATCACAGCTCACTGCAGCCTCGACCTTCCAGGCTTAGATGATCCCCCACCTCAGCCTCCCAAGTAACTAGGACCACAGTGTGTGCCATGCCCAGATAAACTTTTGTAGTTTTTCTAGAGACAGAGTTTCATCATGTTGTCCAGGCTGGTCTTGAACTTCTGGGCTCAAGTGACCTGCCCGCCTCAGCCTCCCAGAGTGCTAAGATTACAGGTGTGAGCCACTGTGCCCAGCTAGATCTTTGTTTATCACTGATGAATTCCTGACACCTAGAGCAATGCCACAGTGGGTGCTTAGTAAATATCTGTACAGTGAGTGGGCCGTAACTGAGCCAGAGGGACAACTGTAGGGAAATGTTACAGACTTCTTTCCTGCCCCTGTCCTGCTTCGTTTCATATTAAGGACTCGAGTAAAGACGTTGATGATGTGCTCAGTAAAGTTTGTGGAGAACAGAAAGCTAAGCCTGAAAACTAGTATGGAAACTGACGGAATCAAGACCCGAATATCTTGCTAGTCTAAGTTACATCTCTCAAGATCTAAAAGTTTAACAGGAATATATGTAAACTACTCTTCTTGAGACTTGGAAATCAACTGAACAGGTACAAGAAGGGGAGATATAACTTAAGAAACCTTACTTTGAAAGTTCATGTGTTTTCATTGACTCCAAACTTAGTGTTAATACGGGTTATTAACATAACCCGTATTATGAGGCCCATTTCAGCCATCCGTGTTTGGATTCATCAGTTTCAGCAAATGCTTACTGCAGGCCTGCTCTGTGCCAGGGAGCTGGTTGTGTACAGAGACAGACATCCCCATCAACCCCAGGATAGGAGATGAGCACTAAGGTTGAGGCAAGGGTAGCATCCAGTGGGGCTTGAGAAGGGAGCAGGGTGCCTCCCTGTGCCTGGGGTGGTCCAAAGCGTTCACAGGGCAGGGGAGCTCTTAGGCTGAGACCCAGAAAACAGGAGGGAAAGGGGCAGCTGGCAGAGGAGACAGTTTGTCTGAAGACAAGGTGTGGGGGCCATTGAGAGTGGTCTGTTCAGTGAGCTGTCTGGGACTTAGCCTGTGAGGGAAAGAAGAGAGGTGGCTGAGGTAGGCCAGCAGGGAGGCCTTGGCCCACCAGGAGCTGTGGGGCCAGGGGAGAAATGCAGGTGCCAGCACGCGGCACTCTTGGTTTCCTCCTACCTCCTGGGCTGTTCCAACTTAGAGTCCTTTGCTAGTTTCTGCTTCTCCCAGTTTTCAGCTTTGGAGTGCCCCAGGCTCAGTCCTTGGCCCTCTTCTCTTCCCATGTATACTTTTATTCCTTGCTGCCCTCATCCAGCCCCATGGCTATAAATGCATTCTATTTGCATACATGTCCCAGACTCCTGTCAGCAGCCTGGGCTTTTCTCCTGAACTCAGGACTCAGACGTCCCACCACCTGCTTGACATCTCCAGCATTTAACATGTGAAAAACTGAATTGTTAGATTACCCCCTGTAATAGTTTGCTAGGGCTGCCACAACAAAGTACCACAAACTAGATGGCTTAAAATAACAGAAATTCTTTCTCTCTCAGTTCTGGAAACCAAAAGTCCCAAGTCAAGGTGTTGGTAGGGCTGCAGTCTCTCTGAAGGTTCCAGGGCAGAATCTGTTGCATGCCTTCCTCTTTGCTTCCAGTGTGGCTGGCCATACTTGGCTTTCTGTGTCTTGTAGCCGCGTCACTCCCGGCTCTGCCTCCTTTATCGCGCAGTGTTCTCCCTGTCCACCTTCACATCATCTCCAGGCCTGTCTGCATCTCTTCTCCTCATCTTATAAGGACACCAGTCATATTGGATTAAGGCCCACCCTAATAACCTCATCTTAACTTGATCACTTCTGCAGAGACCTTGTTTCCAAGTAAGACCACATTCACAGGTACTGGATAGGACTTCACCATGTCTTTTCAGGGACCCCACAACTTTCTTCATCTGCAGCCTTTCTAGGTTAGCTGATAGCCACTTCATTCTTCAGTTGCTTTGGATGGAACTGTTGGGATCATCCTTGACTCCCACCTTTTTCTCCCGTCCACATCTAGTCCACCAGGAAACAGGTTAGGTTCAAAACCAACTGCTTCCCCCACCTCCACTTCTGCTGCCCTGATCTGAGCCACCATCACCTAAATTACTATAAAGCCAAGTATCAGTTCATGTCACTCCTCTGCTCAAAAGCCTGCACAGCTTCCCACGCCACTCAGAGTCACTGCTACAGCCTTTCCGCCGCCCCCATGCCATCCCCGGCTTCAGTGCCCTCTACGCTGGCTCATGTTGGCTCCTGCACACAGGCTAGCTTCTTTGCTCTCCCTCATATGTCCTAGACTCTCCCCTTCACTGGACCTTTGTGCTAGCTCTTCCCTCTGTGCGAAACACCATCCCCTAGATGTGCTCCAGCCTCACAATCTACCTTCTCACCTTATTCTAGTCTGCTCAGATATCACCTTCTCAGTGGCACCCTTTTTACAATTCCAGCCAGCCTTGCCACCCAGCCTTCCCAGCTCCAGTGGTTTTTTTTAGTAACAGTTTCCCCTTTCTATACCAGACATTGTGGGGAATATGTATTGTTTGTTGTTTGTCTCACCTGTTAGCATGTGATGTATACAAGGCAAGGGGCTTGTCAGTTTTGGTCACTGGTGTTTCCCAAGTACCTAGAGCAGGGGAGAGCCAGGACTGGGCCCAGGTCTCCCTGGCTCCAAGGCCATCCTCTGGCTGCTGTGAAAGACCACTTTGAACTATGCAAGGGTAGATCTCTCCGACATCACATCTCGTTTATCCTCCCTGCCCCGTCTTTTGCCATCGTCCTCAGTGACTTCAGTATCTCTGTGAGCCTACTTGCTAAAATAGAAATTTTAAACTGTACAGAAAGAACATGGTGTTATGTTCAAGAGATGGAGTCTGGGCTGGGTGTGGTGGCTCACACCTGTAATCCCAGCACTTTGGGAGGCCAAGGCTGGAGGATTGTTTGAGTCCAGGAGTTTGAGGCCAGCCTGGGCAACATAGTCAGACCTCGTCTCTATAAAAAATTTAAAAAATTAGGTGGATATGGTGGCATGTGCCTTTTGTCCCAGCTACTCGGGAGGCTGAGTTGGGAGGATCACTTGAGCCCAGGAGGTCAAAGCTACAGTGAGCTATGATAGCATAAATATACTCCAGCCTGGGCAACAGAGTGAGACCCTGTCTTGGTGGGGGGGAAAAAGGAGTCTGGAGCTACTCACATAGCAGGTAAGCATAGGCACCTCACTTCACCTCCCTGTGCCTCAGTTTCCTCATCTATCAAAAGGAGGTGATCATGCTACCTTACCTCGAAGGGTTTCTGTGAGGGCTAAGTAAGTTAATATATGTAACCACTTGCCATGGAAACAGTGAGTACCATGTCAGTATTATTGTAAGAATATATATCTGAACCTCAAGGACACTATGTAAATGAAATAAGCCAGTCATAAAGGATCAATACTGCCTGATTCCACTGATACAAGGTATCTAAGATAGTTGACTCATAGAAGCAGAGCATAGAATAGTTGAGTGTCAGGGGCCGGAGGAAGGAAGAAGTGGGGTTGCTGCTCAGTGGGTATGGAGTTTCAGTTGTACAAGCTGAGTCAGTTCTAGAGATCTGCTTTACAACAGTGTGCTTATGGTTAACCATACTGTACTGTACACTCACAAATGTGTTAAGAAGGTAGATCTCATGTTATGTGGGGCTCTTTAAACCACAACTTGTTTTTTTAAAAGGATGTAATGTATTAGTCACTAACCCTTTGTTTTACTGAATTTTCTCAAGGTTAAGGGACTTACCCAAGTGCTCGCAGCTTGCTAATGAAAGAGGATGACAAGAATGAAACCTCTGACTTCCAGGGCTCTTTGCCCTGCTCCAAGTCAGGCATCAGTCCTGTCTGTGAAAATCCAGATTATCAAAGGACCATAGTATAAAAGGGCTGTGCAATATGGGGAGGTGCATCCACCCTTCCTTGGGAGAAACGCCTCACATGTTGGCTTCATAAAACGCTTCTATGCCTCATAGGTTGGGCAATGAGAAATAAATAATCCAGACAGTGGTGTTTTTGATAGGTGGCTAGAGCTTCCCAAACACGGGGAGTAAACAAAAGAACCATCTTAATTTCAAGCTTCATTAGAACTACCAAAGACTGAAAAGTCATTTTTCAAAATGGTGGGTGGTGCCAGGGCTCTATCCCCACCTGGAAGGGGCACTTGATCTGTAAAAGCAGCAAAAATAATTGTGTCTTTTATGTCACTTGAGTAGAAGCTCCTGTCCCAATTAATTCTTATCTCCTCCTCCCTTTATATATATGCTTGGGCTAAGTGACATCCTAGCAGTTTCTTGTTTTGTTTTCTCTCTTCTTAACAAGGAATTCTCTCTGCTTAGGCATTTTAGGTGCTGATTTTTCTCATGTCCCAGAGATGCTTCTAATTAGTTGATGCTTCCTTCCCATAATAGTTCACCACAAAGAGTGGGTTTGGACTGGAGGAGGGAGCAATTTTGTCATCTTGTCAAAGTGCCGCTGATCAGGTTGGCTTTCCTGAGTGCTCATTCATTTTTCCACCTCTCTGGAAATGGAAGCAGCAAGCAGCAAGCTCCTTGCTGAGTGGAGCTGGAAGTTGCTGGGTTTTGCTGTCTCCCCAGTGCTCCCCAGCACCCTTTGATGAAATGCTGCCTCGGAGCCTTTGCAGTAGAGCTTACTAGAGAAATTATCTTTTCCTTTCGCATCAGTGGAAAAACACTCAGCTGGGGACAATATGGCAAAAGCATGCCACTGTCACCTTGTCCCTGAGTAACCTGGCACCCATCAGGGCTGCCTGCAGGTCCTTGTGTGTCCCGGGGAGAAGGTATATAAAGGCCTCTTCCTTTTGCCGCGCTCTAGGAGCACAGTGACCCTCCAGGCCAAGGACAGTGCTGTGTTCTTGGGTGGTTCTGACATTGCAGAAAGAGTCTGTGGACACTAGAGATCCACGAATTATCCTCCAGTGCTTCCGAGCTAGAAGGAGATGCTGGCTCGGGCCTTCTTTAAGGACTTGGATCAGTTAGCTTTTGCTATGCAACAAACCACCCCAAAACTTGATGGCCTCAGACAGTAAACGTTACTTACTATGATCCTGTGGGTCTTCTGGGTGTTTCTTCTGGTGTGGATAGCACAGCCTGGGCTGGATGGGCAGAGAGGCCCTCCCTCACCTGTCTGGTGGTTGGGAGGCTGCTCGGTCTGGAGAGGTCTGGAGAGGTCTGGGCAGGAACTGCTCACTCGTGCTCCGTGTGGGTCTGTCCACGCCACCGCAGCCCAGCCCGGGCTTTCCACATGAGGGTTCCAAGGAGAACAAGAGAGGGCACACAAACCCAGTGCAGAAGTATTTTGTAAGTATCTGTCACGTTTGATGATGGTCTGTTGGTCAAAGTATGTCCTGTGACTGAGCCCAGAATCAATGTGAGAAGAGGGCACCCAAGGGTGTGAAGATAGGAAGGTGTAAACAACTGGGGGACCATCCCTGCAACAGTCTACCCAGGAGTGCCACGTCAGAAGGTGTGTCCTGTTCTCACCTTGCATGGGTTTGTGTCAGTATGGGGCGGCTCTTTCAAGGAAGAAATGAAAGGCTCTTTTGAGGTAGGGAAGCACGGTGGAGTTTGACACACGGTGTTCAAATTCTGCGCAGCGTTGACCAGCAGTGTGACATCGGGCAGGTGACTTGACTTCTCTAAAGCCTGAGTTCTTCACCTCTAAGCTGGGTCTGGTCAAGTCTCCCTCGTGAGATTCTTCAGGACACTAACTGATGTTTGTGGAGCAGGTGTGTGGCATGTGGTCAGCACCCAATGTAGCTGGCATTGTGGCAGGGCAGCAGAAAGGCAGCTATGCTGGGAAGTTGGACAGTGCCAACTCCTGGGACAACAGGTGGTCGTCCATGCACAGGAAGCTTGGCTGGACCCCTGGATGGCAGTGTGCCCTGGCGCAGGAGGCCAGGTGAAGATGGCAAAAGGGAAAAGGAGGCTCTACTGGCTTCTTGCAGACTAAAGCCCCGTTCACATATTTGTAGTTTAAAATTGAAACAAGTCACCCTTTCTTAGTTGTACATCCCCCAGAGCAACTGCCAGTTGACTTCCACACCCTATTTTTTCCCCAGAGCTTTCACTCCTTGTCAGAGGCGGCGGACACTGCAGTGCTTCCCACGTGGCTTCTCTGTGCCTTTGACTGTGTTGCTGGGTCCTCCTGGACACTTCCTCCTGACTCACCTCTTACCTCTGCGAGCGTTCCTCTCAGCTTCCTTCACTGGCCCCTTCCCTTCTCTCATCTTCTTGTTGTTTATTGGTGTTCCCCAAATTCTAGCCTTAACCCTGTTGTCAGACAACAGTTTCACAGGGAGACCTGCACAACCCCACCATGGCCCCCGCCTGCTCACGATGTCCCCACTCGGTCTCGCTGGCCCCAGCTTGCCTCTTGGACTGCAGATCAGTTTCTCACACTCAGTAGGCTGCAAAACAAAGCTCTCTTCCCCATATGTCCTCAGTCTGCTCGGGCTGCTATAAGAAAGTACCATAGCCTGGGTGGCTTAAACAACAGAGATTTCTTTCTCACAGTTTTGGAGGCTGACACCCACGATCAGGGTGCCCGCGTGGCGAGTGGACGGGTGCTCTCTGGGCAGAGAGAGCCCTGGGTCTCCTCCTCTCCTTACAAGGGCACTAATCCCATCATGGAGCTCCACTTTCAGGTCCCCATGTAAACCTCATCATTCCCCAAAGGTCCCATCTCCTAATACCACCTCACTGGGGGCTAGGGCCTCAGCACATGAGTCCAGGGGGACGCAGTTCTGTCTCTAGCACCATGTAACCTGCATTCCCATCTGTCTCCCCCCGTTCCCAGTAAGCCAAGCCAGGAAGCTCTAAGTCATTTCCCACAATGGTCAGTTCCAAATAAATGTCTCTCGTGTCCTGCGTCCTCTCTGTCCCTGCATCCCCAGACCCTGCAGCAGCCCTCTCACCTCCAGGCGTGTTCCAGCAAGCTCAGCATTGCTTCCAAAACAAGCACCGATCACTGCTCTCTGCATTCTCTCTCTCATACTCACGAGCACATGGTAAAACCCTGCCTCGCACCTCTCTGGCCTTATCTCCTGCCCTTCCCCCCAGCATCCTCATTCCCTGCTACACTCACCCACCCGTGGCACCCTCACCAGGCCAGCACGTCTCACTGCACTGCATTTGCTCTTGCTGTTCCCACGACCTGGGCTACTCCTCCGCCTGCGACTGCCTGGAAGCTTATGCTCATCTGTCAGGAACCTACTCTGGGGTCATCCTGGTGAAGCTCTCCCTGCCCTCTGCCGCAGCGTGAGCCACATACATGTCCTGTTTATCACTTGCCAAGTGTACTGTGGGCTTGTGAGTCTCGGCCTGTCCCCTTTCATGATCTGTGAGCTCCTTGAGGCCATAAATCATCACATTCATTTCTCTGTACCCCAGTGTCTGGCATATAGTCAATGACAATAAATAAGTGTTGGATAAATGAGTGAGTAGATGAGGGCAGTGGGTGAGACCAACAACCTCCTGTTTCCCACACTGAGTCACCCCAGGTTCCCCACTGGCACAGGTGCCACTAGCTGCCAGCCCCCTGAACTTCCTGCATATCCAACTTACCAAGTCCTGGAGCAGCTGGAGTTCTCCTTCCCACCCTACAGCACTAAGGCCCCTGGCAAGCTCTCACCCACCCCCAGAAAGGCCCCTCATAGAGAAAGCCCTTGGCACCTTAGCCAGAGCCCATGGCTCCCTCCTCTAGCACGCTTTGCCCTTTCTACCTGTTTAATCATGCCACTTTATGCCATCCCATTCTCTAACTGTCTGGTTCAAGTTAGCCCTTTATTACATCAGCTCACTCTACTGTCCGGCTCATTCATTGTGTTAAGTGTGTATGTTGTCCTAGCTGATCCTCATTGTAGACAGGAGCTTCTATTCTTTATTGGTTCTTGGACATTTGGTAAATGCTACACCACGGGTATTTATTCATAACTGACCTCAGAGTTCTTGTTACTTCCCTGCCTGCCTGTCTCCCTTTCTCCCAGCTGCCCTCCTCTTTAAAAAGGCACAGTGTCCTAAGAGTTAAGATTCAGCAGACTTGAGTTCAGGTTTTGGCTCCAGCATTCCCATACTGTGAGACTGGGAGCCAATAGCTTAACCTCTTTGAGCTTCTATTTCCTTATCTATAAAATGGAGATAATGTCACCCCTGCAGGGCTGCTGTGAGGATTAAATGAATCAATCAATGAACAGCACTTAGCACAGTACCTAACATGGAGTAAATACTCAATAAATGCCAGCTGCTGTGATTGATGTTTTTTCAATAATATTATTTTATCAATAAATCTTTCCCTTAAGGATCTGTCAGAGACTAGCCCCAGGCCAGCACCTAACACACAGAATAAGTGTTTGTAGAAATGTCAGGCGAGCATGCAAATTTATTTCTAGGGCTTCCCTGAAATGCTTCCCCTTCCTTGTTAGTTGGAATGAGAGGCTAGTTTTCCCTAAGATGTTTCCACTCATCTCCAACAAGAGCTTCCTTCTTATGAACACAGCCCATGTTCTGAACCTTCTCTTGGGGCAGGGTGGGTTACGCTGGCTCTTCACCCGTACACGCACATGTCTGGACAGCCAGGCTCAGGAGTCCCTTCTTAATCTGGCCTTTTTGGAAGCAAGACAGCTAGACCCTTCCCTTCTATTCATATCAGATTTTAGGGTTTGCTTTCCTGGTTTGATTTGGTCTCAGCATAGCTGTCACCTGTCTTGAAGGGCTTTTCTGGGAAGACACCCTGAGGGACCTGACAGGGCATCCAGGAAGACTCTGCTCCAAGGCCAGGAAAGGAAGCTGGGCCCCTACTTCTAGCCTCTGGAGCTTGGCCAGGCGGAGGGATGCCCATTTCTCTCCCTCTGGTCAAGGCTGGTAGAAGTCCTCCCCACTGAGAGTCAGGGAGGCGACAGGGACACAAACCCTATTGAACATAGCTCTTGGTCCCTTACCTGTGGAGGGTTCCTTCCTGGACCACTTAGCCGTCTCAGAGAGGGGACAGTATTATAGTCCCATCTCTGATCACTGGAGAGGCAAATCAAGCACATGATTCTCACCCCTGAGCCTTCCCTATTCCAGTTCATAACTGGGTGGAAATAGATAAAATCATAGGCTGTTCCTATGGGAAGGTACCCTTGGGGAAGTCTAGGCCAGTGCCGGGTTGAACAGCTACATCAAAGTTACGTGGAAAGCTTTGTTCCAAAATGCAGATTCTTGCAATGGATGCATATCCAGAATTTCCAGTTCAGTCAGGCTGACTGGAACGCAGTCATCTGTCCCCTAAGAGCTCCTGAAAGATTCCAATGCACAGTTAGGTATGGACCCATTGACCTGTCCCATTGCCTTATCTCTTTTTTTTTTTTTTTTTTTGAGACGGAGTCTCGCTCTGTCTCCCAGTCTAGAATGCAGTGGCGCCATCTCGGCTCATTGCAGCCTCCGCCTTCCAGGTGCAAGCAATTCTGCCTCAGCCTCCTGTGTAGCTGGGACTACAGGTACCAGCCACCACGCGCGGCTAATTTTTGTATTTTTAGTAGGGATGGGGTTTCACCACGTTGGTCAGGCTGGTCTTGAACTCCCGACCTCAGGTGATCTGCCGACCTCAGCCTCCCAAAGTGCTGGGATTACAGGCGTGAGCCACCGCACCCGGCTCCCACTGCCTTATCTCACCAGTAAAGATATAGGGTGTTCTAGGGCCCCAGAGAGGTCTCATGCCTTGAAAAGTTAGTGATAAAGGCCCAGAGCACCGAGGATACTGCTCAAGTTCTGCCACCTTCTCACAACAGCCAGGGCTGGAGCCGTGCCTCCACTGGATAGGACCCTGGACATCAGGGTGGGACCAGCAGAGGAGCACTGACTCATGGGGTCCCAGTAGGCCACGTTCCCAGGGGAGGTGAGAAAGAGCTAGGGCAGAGAAGAAGGGCCCTCGGCCATTTCTTTCAGAGCCCTGTGGTGTGGATGCATGGATGCCGTCTGCCTTGGCCCACTGCCCTTCCTGGCCTCCCATGGCAATGTAGGGGCCACTCTACAACCCACCATTGCTGGGCAGGTGCAGAGTAAAGCCCGTGTGTTGCATTGAGTCCTGTTAAGAGTCTAAGTGGAAGATGGCTGGCTGATGGATTTGACATAGGGGTAGAAAGTAGACGTGGGACAAAGTCAGAGTTTACCAATACAGGCAACTCCAAGTCCTGAATAGATTGAAGGGGTTTTGTTTTCTCATGTGGGCATTTGAACCTTCTAGAAAGATGGGACCATCCAGAGATACCCAGCCTTGACCCCAGCAGTTTACACTATGAAGCCACTGGAATCACAGACACAAACCCCATAGAGACAGGTCATGCCTCTGAATCAGAAACTTCATTTAAACCAGGAAAAACAAAACTGTGTGAGCCCTGGGCAGCCCAGGAAGGGGAAAGCCCCACGCTGGAGCCAGGCTGCTGTGCTGGGTGCTGGAGGGAGCCTTCTGCCGCCAGGAATTAAGGGCCTGGAGCTGCAGTTCCTCTGGACTGTGTGGCCGGGCTGGTGGTGTTACAGAAAGGTGGGATCTTTGTTTTTCCTGGTAAGCGAGAGGCAGTTTGATGGCACTATGAAAAAGCTTCCTCAGGCATGCAGACCTTAAGTAAATAAAAGCACAAAAATAGATTTTTCAAACCGTGTCCTTCCAGAGCATAGTAGGATTTACTGGGAAATTGGATTGAATTTTCCCTGACTCACCTGACTGCTGAGTGGAGGAATTTAAAGGAAAGGTCTTTGTTTCCCCAGTGGTATATGCTGAAACAGGGCCAACTGCAGGGCTTACGGCTCCTTATGGGTGACCTTTTAAAAGGCAGCTGGGGGTGTCTGAACAGCAGGCTGGGGAGTGGGGGCTGACGTTTACCTAGACCACCTTACCTCTGAACCCAGAGATGAGAGATTGATTGTCCAACCTCTGCCCCATCCTCATATTATAGATCGGCTTCCTGAGGTATAGAGGCCACTGGGCAGCCCTCGGGAGAACAGAGTTGCTTTTCTAGTGCTGATGAAGGATTGGCCCTGAAGCGTCCATGCCTTGACTCGTTCCACTTGGGTATCAAGACTGCAATTTGCTAGATGGTTGGCCCAAAGCTAGGGTTTAGGGCATGACCACAGAGCACAAGGGAAGTTTTCTCTTGAGCCAGGCTGTGCAGATTAAAATGCTAGAACATCATTAGCATCTTAGGAAGGTTTTCAGACACCAGGCTTTAAGTGACCCCAAACCTTCCCAGACCTAAATTTAATGCCGTGGGCCACATTCCATAGAGTTTGGGTTCCTGCACAGAACTTTATTATGGATGAGAACCAGTGGTGTGCCAATACGGTGGCTCTCTGAAGAAATGTAAAAGCCTTGATGTGTAGTGTTTGCCAATGTTCAAGGTGTAACTACTCCCACTGTGCCAATTTCAAACTACCAATGTGAAGTCTCTAAATATGAAGTTGGGAAAAGATGTGCACAATTGGCTGTCATAAGCAGTTCCATGCGGCTCCAGCACACCGTTGAGCTCATGGACCTCCAACACATATATCCAAAGAGCTCACAAGTACAGGTGATTCAGAGGGGCAAACTGAACCATGTGCCAGGTGTACGCTCAGTACCCCTGCATGTACAGAACACTCTTTCCCCTTAGCTAACAGAATCTTTTAACTAGCAAGAAGTTCCATATTACCAGGTTAATACTGGGATATATCAGTGAGTGTCTCTACTTTAGTAGTGATCACGATAGGACAATGATTGGCTAAGTTTAGGAGCTGTCAGATCCCTTGAGGAGCTTGCTTAAAAGGCATCCTGCTCGACTCCACACCCAGAGAATCTGATTTCCTAGATCTGAGATGGGATCTAGTCATCTGTATTTGGCAAGAAAGTTGCAGGTTGTATTCACACTTTGAGAAGCCCTCATCTACTGTTTGCTCATCCTGTGGCTTAGATGCCTGGAAGTTCAAAGTCTGGTGACTTTTAACAGTGATTTTATTCTTCATACTAACTGTTTTGCTCCAGAGAAACTTCATACTAACTGTTTTGCTCTGTGTTTTTTTAAGTCCCACCATGCAAAATCTGATTCTAAACAATAATATGTATTGACAGCATCCCAAATATCAGACATCAGACATGTGTTATCCCATGTTATTCTGACAACTACCCTATTATTACCACCCCATTTTGCAGATGAGGAAACTGAGGCCCAGAGAAATTTCCCAAGGAGGTAGTGCTAGAATTTAGGTTCAGGCCATCTGACTCCAGAACCTGCATTCTAAGCATAACACTGGCCTGCCTCTATAAAACAGTGTTCCTTTGAGGGTCTTTGGCTTTTTACTGAGCTAATTCAGGCTAAAATTCAGTTAAATTTCTTGAGCATTTAATTGAGTACCTATAAGATGCTATCACTGGCATAAGTTATCTCATTTAATCCTAGCAGCAACCTTACAGGGGAGGTAAGACACTGTTTTCTGGAAGAGGAAAGGGAGATCCAGAGATGTTCTGTGCTTGCCCTGTATTGCACAGCCAGCTAGAGGCAGAGCAGGAATTTGTTGCTCATTCCACTACCCCACAGCTGCCCAGCTAAGTTTCCTGTGTGGTTCTTTAGTCTAAGGCAGCTTTGATTCATTGGTGCTTTTTTAAGCATTTGAGCACGTTTCTGGCAGTCTTCACTTTTGACTGATAAATGTCTGCGTCTGTATATAAAACAGTGTACGAATGGGAAAGACAGCCGTGTCCACCACTATCTTTAAACACCAGACAGAGTGGGCTAAGTGCAGCACTAAGATGCAGAGGAGCATGCAAATACAGAGAAAGTGTTTGTTGTCTCTTCAGGAATTGAAGAAGGCTTCCTGAAGGAGGTTACACCAAGCTGGACCTTGAAGGATACATAGGATTTTGGCGAGTACGGAGGGAGGAGTCGGGAATGGGCAGCAGTGAGAGAGGATTTGGTGGAAACTGAAGCTGGGAACCCAGGGACTGGGGCCCAATCACAGGGCTTCATGAATCTTGCCAACAGTATCGCTTTTTTCTTTGGCCCGTAACTAGTTTCATGCTTGACTTGTGATTAAGGACACTGTGATTTTTCTCCTGTAGCTGATCGATCTTATTTTCCATTACCTTAAAACAACTTTTTGTAGCTCTTCTATGGGGGAGTTTTAATTCCTGGGCCCTTGTGCTTTAAGCCCCAGCATCTTCAAAGTGGTCTTCCAGGCACAGGCTGCTGGCTTGAAGGGCCCAGATGTGCTGAGATGCCCCAGTGCTTCTTTCTGTTCCCTTAGAGCAAAGGTGTATTTCTGTCCCTTGGCAGCATTGGTGCAGTCGATAGCCAGTCCAGCTGGAGTGGTTCTGGCTCCCTTTATAAGCACCCATTCCTGGGAGAATGCCTTGGGATATCTGTCAGCAGCTTCGTGTCGTCTGGCTGTCCTGGTGGCTGGAGTGCTTTGAAGACCGATTCCCAGGGACTTTACACAGTTCCTTTCCACTGTTTTCTGGCTCTCCCAAGTGGACACTGACCTCGATGGAGCCAAATGGCACATTTACCATTTACCTCTGAGCTCTGGCAGCATCATTTGGACGATTATTGTAATCTTGAGGGACTTGCGGGACTCCAATAGCCTTGACTAAAGGCCTTCCATAGGGGGGAAAAAAGTCACAATTGCTTTGCCAGTTAGAGATCAATCACAGCCAGAGCCAACTTCTGCTTTCCTCTTGGAGACACTAACAAGTGCCACAGGATCAGAGGTCTCTCGCCCTAGACCCTCTGAATAGGAGCCCAGCATGACCGGTAGGACCCATTAAGACCATCAGCCGTGGGATTGCCTGTCATTCCTGGACTCTAGTCTCAGGGATTCCAAGCAGTGTGTCTCTTCTTCATCCCTGAATCTTCAGGCAGAACACTGATATAACCCCCCACCACTGAGCAGGGGTTGGTGTGTGCAACATGATGGGGGAATTTTCTGGAGTGGGCATTTTCTTGTGGTCTCCATCACATGTTCTGGATGACATTTGTAGTAATAGCTTGATAGCTGAGGCCTGCTGTGATGCAGTCCCACTGGCAAAGGCCTCTCCTTGTGCCTTTACAAATGTCACGTTCCTGCACGTGCAAGGCACTGCAGGAGGGCTTCTTTATGGACTCTGCTTCCAGTGTAGTCCTGCAACATGTCATCCAGGAAATCTCTCAGAATGCTGTGTTGGGACAGGTGGTGCATCTCTGTCTGTGGTAGAGGGATGCTGCTGCCTGGCGCCTCCTGAGGCCATTCAGTCCATTTCTAAATTAAAATCTCTAAACAGTAAAAGAAGACCTAGTGAGAACTGCTTTTCTCATCATTGTTCTAGTCTTAGCAGAGCTATGAGAGCCCTCAGTACAGGGTTTTGGCTCCCACAGACAACTGATCATCCGCCTCATTTCTTTGCCTGGGATTCCTGTCTTTTTTCATCCAAATAAAAGAAAAGCCTCTTATCATGTGAATCTCAAGAAGCAATATGGCGGACACCAAGTTCTTCAGTATACCTCAGGGTAGCTATTTTTTGATTCCAAAGTCTACTTAAGTGTCAGAGAGAAGGCTGAATTCAGTTGCCTAAAGGAGATCTTCAAGTAAGACTTCTACTTAGCTCCTACTGTGAATGGAACTATGATAGGGTGGGGAAGATGAAGATATGCCTGAGCCTAAGACAGGCAGAGGCCAAGGTGAGCGCTTTGCACAGTTATTCTCTTGGCTACCAAGGTCATCACTGTCTAGTCAATCAGTGAGATCTCTGCCAGTTTGGGCTCAGATTGCCAACATGTGCCCTCAGTTAGCCCTCTGCATACTGGCCCAGTGTCAGACAGTGCAGAGCTGGGACAGGAAGGGGAGGAAGAAGTCTAGATCTTCCAGGCCCAGGATCATACACAGTCTCGATGTCAATGGCAGCCAGAAGTCAGGAAGTAGAAAATGGGACCAGAGAGAGCATCCAAAAAGCACCCAAGCCCATCCCAAACACTGGTTCTGAAGGGTGGCCTTGTTGAGTGCAGAGTAGTTGTGTTTGCCATGGGGTGAGGGGAAGGAGCAGCTTTCATGCACTTGGCATAGTGGGCACAGGAATAGACCGCTTCTCCACTGACGGCTCACCTGGAGCATGCCTTAGATTCTCTTAGTACTTATCTTCCAAGCAGCTCAAAGAGTGAATAAATAGAGACAATTATTGACCTCGTAATCTTAGATAGCAGCATGGATATTAGGGCAATTTATTATCATTTACTACTTTCTCTTTCGAGAGAAGAGAAAATGAACGAGTGTGGAAAATAAATCAACTTCTTGGGAACCTCAGCCTAGTTAACATATTACCATTGATTAAGCAGCTACCACGTGCCAGACTGTTTGGCTATGGAGATAGGAAGGGCGATAAGTCACAATTCCTGTCTTCCAGAAGATTCCCATCTGGTGAGAATCAGAGACATAAACCAGCCACTCTACGACAGCCTTAGGAAAGCTGCCGGGCTTTGCTGAGTGAGGGTGTACCAGGAGGGGAGCGAGAGGCTTCCCTGAGGAGGGGCCAGGTGAGCGGGAGAGATGTGAAGAAGGCCGTGGATAATAACGTGTTCTATTTTTTTATATCCCTTCTATGTGCCAGCCCCTTCACAAATAAATCATCTAATGCCAAGTGTGGAAACACAAGCTTTGAGAAGATTATAAGCCAAATGCCAAATTTGAACTTTGGCTTCCAAACTCCAGGGCCCAGCAAGCAGGCACTGCATTTTTAAGGACCATCTCTCATGGTTTTTGTTCTCAACTCTGGGAGAGACCTGAGGCCTAAGGAAGCATCCTGGGGACCCAGTGTAGCCCCTTCACCTCCATACATCTTGAATGCTGGTCTTTAAAGGTTCTTCTCCTGAGGAAGTGGGACTGAGACTGCCTTGTGTGGTCTTGTTTTGTTGGGTGGTTGGGGTTGGGGTCCGGAGGGGACATCCTGTTCAGGCAGCCTAATGGGGAGCTTCCACGTGCCCCTTGTGTTTCTCAGCACCAACCTGCTACCAGGCCCAGCTCTGGGCTCCAGCCAGGGAGGGGATGCCTTCCAGCCTAGCCATGGCTAGAAGAGGCCAGGAGCCATTTTAGCCACTGGTTTCCAAGAGAAGAAAAGCTTTGCTGCTGCTGCCTGCACACACCCGCCCGCTCACTCCCCTTGATGCTGGAGAGCTCACCGCTGCTGCTTGCTTTTCTAGTTTTCTTCCTTCATTTTCCTTTTGCAGATTTCACTGATTTTGAATCTCTCACATTTGAGCCCTGGGTTTCCAGAGATCTGAGAAACAAAGTGATCACATTTTCCTAGAGGGGAGCTCAACATTCCGCTGGGGAAGTGGGAGATGTCAAGTCCGAGGTCATTTTTTCAAACCCCAACTTGTTTTGTTCTGTGAATTTAAGGAGATTTTTGAGTTGGGGAACAAATAAAATCATTCTGTCAGAGCAAAGGAGAAACATTTTTGTATATTGCCTTAAGCTTTCCATGCACCGTTAAGCAATTAAAATGCAACTGAAACTCTGATAGCAAAAAGAAAAATTAATAAATACGGTATAATAAGTGCATAAAGATTATTAGGGGAAAGGAAGACTCTTAGGATCAGCCATTCTGTGTGCAGATTTGCATCTGCTTGGAGTGAATCACATATCCTTGAACCACAGTTGCTGTTCTTCTCAGTAATTTGGCCTGTCTGAGTTCATGTAAGTGGAAGCCCACAGATCAAAACCACTGTCAGCCACCAGCACAGCTTTTTGATAGTTTTCAGGGAAGTTCAGTAGCACCTGGTCCTCTGGCCATTGTCACAGGTTTATCACATCCATAGGTCCTACCAAGATCTGTGGGTCCAGTTACCTCCCAGTGAGCAGAGACTTACTTTTTTTTTTTTGAGATGGAGTCTTGCTCTGTTGCCAGGCTGGAGTGCAGTGGCGTGATCTCTGTTCACTGCAACTTCTGCCTCAGAGTTCAAGTGATTCTCCTAACTCAGCCTCCCAAGTAGCTGGGACCACAGGCACGCGCCACCACACCCAGCTAATGTTTGTATTTTTAGTAGAGATGGGGTTTCACCATGTTGGCCAAGATGATCTCGATCTCTTGACCTCATGATCCGCCCACCTTGGCTTCCCAAAGTTCTGGGATCATAGGCGTGAGCCACCACGCCCAACTGAGACTTACTTTTTAGGCAGAGTTCACATCTACCTTCCTGGAAAGAGCTTGGAATGTTTAAATTAACATAAATACAACCCCAATTTTTTTTCATTACAATACCTTTTAGAGTAAGTTAAAATGAAAAGCATAATGTTTAAATTATATAAAATTATGTTAACAGCTATAGCATTATAGCGTATGCCATCTTGACATTTTTGTAATTCCTATAGCAACTGAGGTAGTTTCACAACCCTGAAATCTAAGGCCATTTTCAGGAGCTTTGTTATTTTTTCCAAGAAAGAAGAATTTAAGGTTGTCTGTTTTGCCGTCTTCTTTTTTTCCACCGCGGGATTCTCTGTGGCGAGCGTAGATATCACTGATTGCCAATAGGCTGTCTGACTACCTTCAAAGCAGTGTCTGCTTCTTGCAGCTTCTCTGTACATCTGGTGCTTCACCTGAAATTCCTGCTTGCAAAAGGGAGGAATCAAGCCTTATTTAGTCTCTCTTAAGGTTTTCATCATTTGAGCTCTCACCAGTTGTTGCTTCATAATGTCAAAGTCTCGAGCCTTGGAAGGTATCCAGGGGCAAATTCAAAGGCGCGCAGCATCTAGCTTGATCCTGAATCCACAAAACCAGCTGTCTTCCCATCTTAGAAACAAGTCCTATATAAATAGAGAATTGGAGATGTCACCCTGCCTTTTCCTTAACTGTAACCATTTTCAAAAGTGAATATTGGATATAAACTAAAGTTTATAAACACATGACTTTGCTTGTCAAAAGTGTTCTCTCTAGAAGGCTGTTTATCTGGAATAAAACGCTGCTCCCATGCTGCCAGTTTCTTTTTCAGTGTTGACTTCAGAAGCACTTTACCAACTACACTGGGAAGTCAGTTAGTACTTTACTTTTGTAGGAACCATTCTATTGTTCCCAAACTTTGTGTCTTCTTACATCACAACTGAGTTCTGTTCCATCCCTCCCTCCTCTGCCACCTGGGGGTATGGGAGGCAGATTTCAGGGGGAGGAAGGCTGTGAGAGTGGACAGAGGCCTGGGAGAACCTCACTGCTATTGGGAAGCAGGCAGAGTGCCAGACCAAGCTGATAACGTGAATGTGACGGACTCTGCCGTGAATGGAAATTGTACCAGAAATTCAGGAAGGGAAGTGGAGGGCTGCTTGCTCAAAACAGAGGCACTTAGAAGAGCGTGATGAATTTATAAGCAGCACTGATTTAATGCTACAAGCCTGATCTGTGAGTAATCTCTTGAATAACCTTTAATGAGTAAGCATTAAGTCGATAGACATTGGAAAGAATCCAGTAATCTAATTCCCCATCCCCCACCCCGCCCATGACAATTTATAGCCTCTGTGTGCTCATTTGACACAGGAAGTGATCAACTTGTTTACCTGGCTTTGTTGGGCATAAGTTCTTAGGTCAATAATTGATGCTGTAACCGTAATTTTAAATTAATATAATGATTTCCATTTCAGTTCATAAAACCTGTCTGCATCCCAGTATGGTAGATGATGAATATAATTTTCTCCATTTTATAGCTGGAGAAATCGAGCCAGGAAACAGTGATGCTAGAAGGGGACACTAGTCAGTGAAGTGCTGGTAAATGTTTTAACAACCAGCTCTCTGAGGGAAGAAGTCCTGGTTTGTAGTGGATGCCGATTTCCATCATGTAAATACTCCCACCTTGGCTGATTCAAGCTGTCAACATGGCATCACTGAATGCAGAGTGGGGAAGAATTGCACATAGTCAGCTCTTGTGAGCTGGTACTAGCTGGCTGCAGCATAATGGCATCAATGATTCAGTTTCTGGCTTCAGGCTCTTGGATAACCACTGAGGACCAGCTCAGACCACTTTAAATCCCAACTTAACTCTCAGACTCTGCTCAGCCTCGAACTACATTGCCCTGAAGATTATTTTTCAAACTTTGAGTTGTAACCCATTAAACAGTCGTGAAATTAATTTAGGGAGCTGAATGAGCATTTTTAAAATGAAATCGAATAGAGTAAAACAAAAACAAATGAATAGAACAGAACAGAAAATATCAGCATGTACACCACATGTTTCAATGATAGATGATGGATGGATGGATGGATGGATGGATAGATGGATGGATGGATGGATGGATGGGTGGGTGGATGGATAGGTGGATAGATGGGTGGGGTGGGTGGGTGGATGGAAAGATGAATAGACAGATGGATGAATACATGTCTATAGTGGGTTGGGGTCAAAAACTAAAAATATTGACCCAGAAGCAAATGTACCTCTGTTTTCTCATCCGAAAAATGGAGTTAGTGGAGTTGCCTCCTCCCTGCCTGTGATCAGGCCGGGGGTGACCAGATCACTCTGTGATAATGCTGTCGTGGTGCTAGCACTCTAATCCACAGTTGATCCATTTGTGGTGACCAAACAAGGCAAAGCAGACAGCTCTGGCTTTGTCTCTTTGGGAGATGGTTGTACGTTGTGTTTGGACAAAGTTCCATCTTCACGGGGCACATGTTTTCTTGGCATTCGGCCACAGCCTAGAGAAGCCTCTCAGTGGCTCTCAGCCTTCCTCTGTCCACATGTATACACATGTATACAGACACATGAAGTTCTGCAGTCAGAGGGATCAGCCTTCCTAGGTCTGCTGTGAAATGTCATAGGGGAGAGTCCTTTGGAGCAAGGACTCTCCGTTGGAGGGAACTAGTGAATTTTTGAAAATAAGAGAGGTAATGATGAAAGCTTTCTCCACACTCTCTCCTGAGTCCCTCCTGGAAAAAGGTACAAGGCCAAGCAGTGTTTAGGAGCCATCACAGCAACCCCATGAAGCAGAGACTGTTAGCCATTTTCAGAGATGAGGACACTCACCCTAGGAAAGGTTCAGCAAGGAGCCCTGTGCTCCCAACCTCACCTCTGACCCCAGGCCAGTGCCCAGGCCAACAGCCCCTTCAGAGGACAGCCTGTTAGTCATCCAGGAAACCCTTCCAAACTGGTTTTCTCATCTGTGAAATGGGATATTATTCTACGTAAGCAGCATTTTGCTGAGAAAAGAGAAATGGCTTTAGAGTCAGAATATCTGGGAATCTCATGCTACTTTTTACAAATCACTGCCGTGAGATCACAAGCAAATACTTTACTATAGTCGCCTTGCCTGGAAAGTGGAGATGTTGACAGTTTCGCAGGTTCATTATGAAGATTAACTAAGATAACATTATCACATCACAAATCTGGAGAGGTATATATATTAACATGTCAACAGTGGTTATCACTAGGTGGTGGCATTACAGGTGGTTTCACTCTTCACTTTTTTGCCTGTTTTTAATTCAGTGGTGCACCAGTAAATATTTAACAAAAAAAAAACAAAAAGCCTGATGTGTAGTGTTCGCCCATGTCCTTGGTGTAAATACTTCCACCATGGCTGATTTCAAGCTACCGCCATGACGACACTAAACGTGAAATTGGGAAGCGACATGTGTGATTGGCTCTCACAAGCTGGCACAAGTCCACTTCAGCTCACCACTGTTTTTAACTGTGCACTGAATGTTTTGCTTGGGGGTAGATTAGAGAGAGAGAGAAGGAAAGATAATTAATTAGTAGAGTACCTAGCATTATGCCTGGCATCTCTCCCTGCCCTCCCTCCCCGCTTTGTCCCCCAGCCCACATTGCTCTAATGGAACAGCACACTGCCTGTGAACACCTAGCCGTGTGAAGTGGTGGTCTTCCTGGGAGCCAGCTGCCTGTCTTTGCTTCCCATCAGCAGGGCCCTCAGGACCTGGGCAGCCTGTAGAGGATACCCTAAGGTTGACTCACTGAGGAATAATCAAGCAGACTCCCAGGTCCTCTCACTTTCCGCAGGAGACATGCTCAGAGCAGACACTACACGGTTGACGCTGCCCTCGAGGGAAACTAGGAAAAGTCTCAATGAGTGAAAGGCCTGGAGGGAAACACACCCCCAGGTGGCCACAGTCTCTAAGGAGCCCAACCTTTACCTTCCACTCACTGACACAACAGATGTGTGTGAGTGTGGGAGTGGGGGAGATGGGATGGGCTCCGCAGGTCTCTGGAGGAATACAGAAGAATGGGGCATCAGTGGCAGCCTGACAGGCCCTGACAGGTCACCCAGCATGTGGCCTGTCATTCTGGCACAAGAGTAGATGTTCAAGAAATTTTTGTTAATGCTTGGTTTGGTTTGTTGTTGTTGTTGTTTTAATTTTTAATGATCACCTTATATTCCTTCATAGCCTGACCTGCTGCAGAAAGGATGTCAGGCAGCCAAATAAATGCTTATTGAATAAATAAATAAG
The DNA here is from genome assembly GCF_000951045.1 of Mandrillus leucophaeus. Lineage (NCBI taxonomy): Eukaryota > Metazoa > Chordata > Mammalia > Primates > Cercopithecidae > Mandrillus > Mandrillus leucophaeus. The sequence continues at coordinate 149,799 of NW_012106775.1, forward strand.
TTGTAGCCCTTACCAGCTCCTGGTTTTGCCTGTTCCTGGATATAAACTGTGACTTTAAGTCAAAATGAGATGCAGAGCATTAATGAAATTTTCTGGTAATGGTATTTTTCTTTAATGTCTTCTGGCTTTTCTGTATTTTTTCAAATGTGTCTTCGGAGAACTTGGATGCCTTTTGTTTTATTTAAAAAAAAGAAAAAAAGAATATATGTTACAAAAATAACCTGTAAATTAAAAAGCAAAATAGGAGTTGTGTCAACAGTTAAGCCCCAAGAAGGGTCATCTCCGCGGCTCTAAGGCTCTGAACTGAGGGTCCCGCCTGCCCACAGGGTGTTGGCTGGACCCAGCATCGGGCTCTTGTCTCAGCCTCTCTTCCCACAGGCCTCCCGCCTATAAGGCCCTGATTAATAATGCTCCCTCCCGGAAATCCCAGAAGACTGTGCATGCCAGTCTTAGAAGTGGCAGTGGAGAGAGATGAGGGGGATGACAGGCCACGCCCTTTAAAATGCAGTTGGGCCTGTGTCCTGGCCACCCTCCATGAGGCAAGCAGCCACCTCAGGCACCTGAAACCTGGGGAGGCCACTACAGTGTGAGTCACCTGCCTCCAGACCGGCCAGTCTACTCTTTCAGTCACAGGCTTCCTTCAGGGCAAGTAGAGGCCTCACCACTTGCCTATGAACCTGCCGGTTCCATTTCCCTTGAAGCAGCAGGGCTGCTCTGGGAAGGGAGCGTAGAGCCTGGGGCCTCCCTTAGGTGTTTGTTGGGTTTGAACCTTCCCCTCCTCTGGCCTAGGATCGCAGTTGAGGGAACCATCCTGTTTGAGGGGTTTCGTTAAAGACACAGGCTTAATCTAGCAGATGAGGGCTTGTGGGGGTTCTCAACCTGAGGAGGTTTAATTCCTCCATCACCCCCGCCAGTGTTCATGGCTGCCCTCTCAAAGCCAGTCAGCTAAGAGGAGGCAGGGCGGAGGTGCCCGCCAGAGCCCTGTCTCCACCTGGTGGTGCACAAGATGTAACCATGGGTTTCCTATAACTGGACTATTTTTTGTCTTTTTGTTTTTGTCAGATAGATAGATGGATGGATGGATAGATAGATAGATATATAGATAGATAAATTTTTTTCTTTTTCTTTTTGAGACAGGGTCTCACTCTGTTGCCCAGGCTGGAGTGCAGTGGTGTGATCATGGCTCACTGCAGCCTTGATCTCTTGGACTCAAGCAACTCTCCTACCTTAACCCCCTGAGTAGCTGGAACTACAGGCACAAGCCACCTCACCCGGCTGATTTTTGTACATTTTTCATAGAGATGGGGTCTCACTTTGTTTCCCAGACTGGTCTTGATCGTCCTGCCTCCCAAAGTGTTGGGATTACAGGTGTAAGCCACCACACCCAGCTGTGATACGATTCACGTACCCTACAGTTCACCATTTAAAGTGTACAGTTCAGTGGGTTTTAGTCTGTTCTCAGAGTTGTGTGACCGTCATCACTATCGATCTTAGAACATTGTCGTTGACCCAAAAAGAAACTCTATACCTGTTAGCAGTCACCCTCGAATTCCTCCAGGCCCCCCAACCCAAGGCAAGCACTTACCTCCTTTTTGTCTCTATAGATTTGCCTATTCTGGACATTTCATATAAATGGGGTCATTCAATATGTGACCTTTTGTGTCTGCCTCTTTTCATTTAGCCTAATATTTTCTAGGTTTATCCACATTGTAGCCCGGATCAGTACTTACTGCTTTCACTGGATGGATAATGTTCTGTGGTATTTTGTTTATCCACTTGTCAAGTGGTGGGTGTTTGGGTTGTATCCACTTTTTGGCTATTCTGAGTAATGCTGCTGTGAACATCCATGTACATATGTGTTCATTGGCTCGGAGGTATTGCCACGTAACTGATCTTTTGACAGTATGCACCTGATCGCGTCACTTCTTTGCTTAAAAAGCCCCAATACTTCCCATCGTTCTTAAAGTCAGAGTCAAAATCCTCACCTGGGCATGGAAGGTTCATGGCTTCTGGGCCTGGCCAGCCTCACCCTGCTGTTTCCCCTGTTCTGTTCCAGCCAAGAGGCCCCGAGGCTCCCTCCATGCACAGAACCTCCTTCCTTGGCTTCATCTTCAAACTTTCCGCCTTCCCCCTGCCTGGCCCTTTGCTTCCCTAACTTCTACTCATCCTGGAGTCTCAGATGACCTGCCCCCTCCTCAGGGACACATTCTCCACTGCCTCACACTAGGTTAGGGCCACCTGCCGCACACTCCCAGGGGACCCCGTGCATCTCCTCTGTAGCCCCTAACACAGCTGCAGGCAATGATGACTCGTGTGGTGGTCTGCCTGATGCTTCTTTCTTCTGCTACCTTAAGCTCCAGGAGAGCAGAGAACTCATTCTTGTTCCCCAGTTTTCCCCAGCACCTAGCACATTGCCTGGCACATTCAGGTGCTCAGTAAATATTTATTGAATGAATAATGGGTAATGATGGCAACAAATGAGCCACTTGTTCAGCGGACTCCTTCAGCCTTAGTATGTCCCTCAGGTGATGGAGAAACCCAGGCACTGCCGAGGCCAAATGACTTCTCCTTCTGTCCCCAGCCAGACACCTTCTCACTTCCCTGAAGGACCGCTGCTTACGCAGGAATAGGTTTGGAGGAGTTCCTCCCAGCCTGAGATATATAGAGCCTCAGTGAATCCCAGCTAACATGTGGGTTCTCTCAGGACAGGGTGATTCCCATAGCATGTGACTCAGAGCAGCCCCTCAGCGCCACAGACTGAATCAGGAGCAGCCGCAGTCCATTTCCAGGGGAGAAATGAGGAGGGATTCTCTGACGCAACTGCTTCTCTGAGAGGCGGGGAGCTGCCTTATGACAAACCGAATTCCCTTTAGTAAAGATTATTGCCTTTCTGCGTGATGTGTTTGAAAAACTGTCCTTGAAGAAATTCCAAGAGGAAACTGTACACCTTCTGAGACTTAATTGCTTTTTCAAAAAACACTGTTTTCATTTCCCCCACAGATATGCACTTATTTGGCCATTACCCAGCACATGACGACTTCTATCTCGTAGTGTGCAGTGCCTGTAACCAGGTCGTCAAGCCACAGGTTTTCCAGTCGCACTGCGGTAAGTGGACACCTGCACCGTCACATCTGCAGCTGCCGCCCTGGAGACAGTCGCCTTCCCCGGGCTCCCTGACAGGGTCTGGCCGTGTCTTGTCTTAGCCTGAGGCTGTGGCTAAAGTCTTCCTGGGCTGCTGCCTCTGTTCGCAGGCTGTTTTAGGAGCTGTAGTCCTTCTGCTGAAATGCTCAGTCCTGTCAGAACAAATGAGAGAAAACCTGCAACTTGTCTTGGTCGATGGGACTAGACTGAAGCCATCTGCCCAGCCTGGCGATGGCCTCTGCAAGTGACCAGGGGGAGGGGAGAGCTGCTTAAGGAGTCGCTCCTGCAGCCAGACATTTTCTCCCCCTGAAAGAGGGCCAGGAGAGAGTCTCCCCAGCCTTAACACAAAGGAGGGCTGGGGCCAAGTACAGCCCAGTGTGTGGACCATCGGGTTGCTGCCCCAAGGAAATGGTGCATCAGTAAAACCTTACATTCCAATTCACCTTTCCCAAGAATCCCCCTTGTTAAAAAAAAAAAAAAAAAAAAAAATCCCAGGTGAGGTTGGGAACTGCTTTCTGTCTCTATCTTGACATCCTTGATGTAATAAATTCCTTCAGTTGGTCATCAACAAACCATGTAGCTGCCATGGACAGATAAAGTCCGTGTGGCTGCTCCCCTCGGGGATGAATAAACAGCCATTTGACCTTAGACTACAAGTCACTTAACCTCTCTGGGTGGAAGTTTCCTTATCTGTAGCAGGGAATTGGATCTGACAATCTCCAAAGCTATGATATGCTGTGAGTCCAGCACGGCATCTCCCAATCTTTTTATTTAAGCTGTATTCCCTGTCGATGAACATAAAATCTGAATGCGCTCCTTACCATTAAGGTTTCAAAGTACATTCTATTGTGCCTAAAAAAGTCAAAGCACGTATAATATTGAATATGCTTTTGCAGATTACACACATTTCCCCTTTCTCACACCCTGAATTTCTGACTTTTCCCCCACCTCTTCAGTTATCATTATTCTATAATAAAATAAAAGGAAGTTGAGCTTATCCAAGCTCTTTAACAGTCTCTCTCTATACTAATTATCAACTGCAAACACATGTATATGTAGGTATATGATATATACATATCTACATATGTATAATCTGTATCTGTGTATATATTGTAGGCATAGTTTGTGTTTATAATCTGTAGAATTCAGGCTTAAGGAGCACCTCTGGGAGTGAGTCCAGGACTTTCAAACCAGCACAAGGCAAAGAAAGGGCCCTAGAAAGTGCTGTCTGAGGAGCTTTGGTCAGAGGCCAAGTCTTCTGCCCCTCCCTGCAGCCAGCACTGTGTCCTCAGGCTACTTGCTTGATGTCTCAGGGCTTTGGTTTCCTTGTCCCTACCATGGGAAGATGACTTCTGTGGGTGCGTCCAGCTCTGACATGTTCATTCTGGCAGACTGAGCAGGAAAGGAGCAAGTTGTGTGCCTGGCACAAGTCGACCTTCTTGCTCAGTGCTCTGTATCAAATGACCCTCTCCACTGCCTGGAAGAGAGAAAGGGTTAAACCTCTCCAAAGAGAAACTGTCAGAGCCTGGTGGTGGTGCCATCAGCTGAGATGACAGGTGGAGAATCCAAAGAAGAGCCATGGCAAGAAGGTCTCACCCAGCCAGTGGTTCAGTGACCAGGCATAGAACCTCCGTGACCAGTGCTTCCGTGTGTCTTGTGAGAACGCAGAGGCTACATCATCCTGAATATGATTTTCATTCACTCAATTCACAAGGATGTGCAGCTGTTATAGGCATGGAACAGGGGCTTGCATTCTATTGTAAGCCTTCAAAACCTTCACTGGGGCTGGGTGCAGTGGCTTACGCTTATAATCCCAGCACTTTGGGAGGCCAAGGCAGGAGGATCACTTGAGGCCAAGAGTTTGAGACCAGCCTGGGAAGCATAGTGAGACCCCATCTCTAAAAAAAAAAAAAATTTAGCCAGGTTTGGTGGCATACCTGTAAGTCTCAGCTACTGGAGAGGCAGAGGGGTAGAACTGCTTGAGCCCAGCAGTTTAAGGTTGCTGTGAGCTATGATCGTGCCACTGTACTCCATCCTGGGCAACAGAGCAAGACCCTTTCTCAAGACAAACAAACAAAAAAGCAAACAAACAGAAACCTTCACTGAGAACTTAATTCACTGGAGTCTTTGATGGAAGGATCGTGAAAGGGACCCAAAACATGGGACCCCACTGTCCCCTGCAGAATTCTGCCCAGGGGAAAGGTCCCAGATTGCCAAGGAGGAGGCTCTGAGGCTTGGTAGAGCTGATACACCTGCCTCCCACCACCCTGGGGCTCTTGGCATAAGAGCCAAGAGTCAGCTTAGGGGACAGCCTGTGGCTTTGGGAGCTCTGAGCAATGTAGTAAATTAGTTTGGGGGTTTGGGGTTACTGATCTCATCTCTCAAAGCCTAGTCTCCATTAAGCTTCTTGCTGAACCAGCTGACAAGCAACAATGGAGACATGACCACAACTCAGCAAATTGAGGCACCGAGGCCTCCCTCAGCTCTAGGTGTGTGTCCTAGTACAAAGACAAACTTACATTTATCAAGAACAGGAGAGAGTGCAAAGGAGAGGTTAGAATCATTGCAACTCTTTGTGGGGAGTACTTTTTAGTGTCCCTAAAAATTCCTGCGATAGCTTCATGATTGTCTAAGTCAGTTCAGGCTGCTATAACAGTATCATAGACTGGGTGGCTTATAAACAGCAGATATGTATTTTTCACAGTTCTGGAGGATAGAAGTCTGAGGTCAGGATGCCAACAAGGTCAGACTCTGGTGAGGACTGTCTTCGAGCTTGCAGACGCCCAACTTCTCACTGTGTCCTCACATGGTGGAAAGAGAACAAGAGTTCTCTGAGGTCTCTTTTATATGGGCACTAATCCCATTAATGAGGGCTCCATCCTTATGACCTAATTATCTCCAAAGGCCCCACCTCCTCATACCATCACACTGCGGATAGGATTTCAACATAGGAATTTGTGGGGGACACAAACATTCAGTCCATAGCAACATTCAGTCTAGTCTTTTCTTTTCTTTTTTCTTTTTCTTTTTTCTTTCTTGTTTTCTTTTTCTCTTTCCTTGTAGGACTGGCCTTGCTATTTTCCACAAGTTAATAAGAATGCCATTGTGCTGAGTGCCAGACACTGCGCCAAGTGCTTTCCGTATCTGTTTTTTGTTTTCTTTTGTTTTGTTTTTTGGGGTTTTGTTTTTTGTTTTTTGGGGTTTTTTTGAGTCAGACTGTCATCCAGACCGGAGTGCAGTGGTATAATCTCAGCTCACTGCAGCCTCTGCCTCCCCAGTTCAAGCAATTCTCCTGCCTCAGCCTCCCGAGTAGCTCGGACCACAGGTGCCCGCCACCACACTTGGCTAATTTTTGTATTTTTAGTAAAGACGGGGTTTCGCCATGTTGACCAGGCTGGTCTTGAACTCCTGACCTCAGGTGATCCACCTACCTTGGCCTCCCAAAGTACTGGGATTATAGGCATGAGCCATCGTGCCCAGCCTCCATCTCTTTGAGCATGTAATCCTTTCAACAGCCCTGTGACGTGGGTGTTAATATTATACCCATTTTGTAATTGAGGAAGCTAAAGCTTAGGAGGTCAGTGCTTTGCCCGAGGTCTGGAAGCTAGGTGGGTGTTGGCCTGATTTGGGGCACAGGCCAACACCCTGTGGTTTAACTGCAGAACTTTCTTTCAAATGGAATCTTACGTAGAACCCCAATCTATCAATATATATGGAAACAGAACTGTTGAGGTTGAAGTTAGGGCAGAGGTCCAAGCCCCATGGACGCAGCCTTCTCCTGACTTTTTTCACCCCCCACCTGCCAGGGCTCCACAGAACATTATTTGAACTTTGTTGATGTAGAGGAGAGAACATGGGCTTTGGAATGAGACAAAGCAATTCAAGACTCCCCCACTAACTGTGCGACTTTGGGCAGGTTACCTCATCCCTCTTCACCTCCATTTCTTCATCTGTAAAATGGGTACCCTGCCTGCCTCAGGGAGTTGTTGGGATGATGTGACTGATGTGAGGCTTAAGGTTCATTTTCTCCTCCCTTCTCTGCATGATGTCTTTCCCCATCGCCCCCAGCTGGATGCAATTCTTCCTGCTGAACATCCACAAAACTCTGTTCTTCTGTGCCACTTCGCCTCCTGCCATGCTGTCATCTGTGCCACCTCCTGCTTCTCCCATGCCGTCGTCTGTGGCCTGATTCAGATTCTAGGATTCTTTCCCAAGCAAGGATATACCTTTTCAGTTCTGTGCTCTCAGTGTTCAGAAAGTAGACTCATCATGGGTGCATGGCAGTGCTCAAGATCTTGGTATACTAGTCATTTAACTTAAATTGAAAAAAGTGTGTGTGTTGTGTGTTTAGCCAGTCAGTTGTGGAGACTTCAGAAATTTGTGGTTAAAGGAAAACTGTTTCTTACTCAACACTTCTGATACCAAATTGTGAGTTTTCCATACCAAGGGGATTCTCTGCAGATACCAATTCAGTGTCCTACGATTTAATTCAGTTCCGACAATAACTACCTGTAGCTGGGGCCTGGTGCAGTGGCTTATGCCTGTAATCCCAACATTTTGGGAGGCCAAGGCGGGAGGGTTGCTTGAGCCCAAGAGTTCAAGACCATTCTGGAGAACATGGTAAAACCCCATCTCTACAAAAAATGTTAAAAATTAGGCGGGCGTGTTGGCATGTGCCTGCTGTCCCAGCTACTCAGGATGCCAAGGTAGGGGAATCACTTGAACCCAGGAGGTTGAGGTTGCAGTGAGCTATGATGGTGCCACTGCACTCTACCCTGGGTAACAGAGTGAGATCCTGTCTCAAAAAAATGTGAACCAAAAAAATACTACCCAGAGTTAGCACAGACCCCACAGATTAAAGGCTCAGTCCCACAAAACTGTACCCCCACTTCAGATGCCAATCACAAGTAATAGGTCCCCAGGTTACCCACATTTCTGTCTGACTTGGCTATAAATTAGGCATCTCCACATCCCTCCTCAGGTTCAATAATTGGCTATAACAACTCACAGAACTCAAGGAAACACTTTACTAATGTTTACTGGTTTATTTCTATTATAAAGGATATAAATGAACAGTCAGAGATAATAGGGTAAGGTCTGGAAGAGTCCTAAGTGCAGGAGCGTCTGTCTCTGTGTGGAGCTGGGGTTCACCACCCTCCCAGCATGTGGATGTGTGTAGCAATCTGGAATCTCTTTAAACCCCATCCTTTAGGGTTTTTGGAGGTTCCATGCATGGTTGATTAAATCATTGGACATTGATGATTGACTCAGTCTCCAATTGGTCTTTCTGGTGACCAGCCCCCAGCCTGAAACTGCCTATGTACCCCAGCCACCAGTCATCTTATTAGCATAAAAAGACACTCCAGAGATCCCAAGGGTCTGAGAAGCTCTTGTGTCAGAAAACTGAGGACTAAGACCAAATATAATGAAAGATATTCCTATCGCCCCGTCACTCAGGAAATTACAAGGGTTTTAGGAGCTCTGTGCCGGGAACTGGGGATAAAAACCAAATACATATTTCTTATTATATCACAATATCACAGTACCAGTGTGAAAAATAGAATGTCATAGTGGAAAAGTCATGAATTCTGGAGTCAGACAGAGGCAGGTTAGAATCCTAACATTTACGAGCTATTTGACCTTGAGCTAATTATATGACTTTCTGAGCCTTCTTTTCCTCTATAAAATAAGGATGGCAATTCCTGCTTTGCAGAGTTCCTGTGAAGAACACAGAAAAAGGTTGTATCGTTTTCTGGCACATGGTAAGGGAATAAAGAAAGGATTGTCAATAAATTGTGGCTATTTTTTATTAAGTTGAATGTTTCTTATGAAAAATGGGAAAACCAATTCAGTCAAGTGCTTCCTGCCTTCGTTTCTTGCCCTGTCTCAGAGGACGTGCACGTTGAGGTCAGCCCACAGACTTTCACCTGTGATTCATCTTTTGCTTCCCACACTCTTGAAGGCAAGAAATGCTGGCCTGAATATGATTACATTTGCTAGGAGTCCTGAGGGCTTGGCTTGGCAAATATTGGTTTACATTCACATTAGGCCCCTATGGCAGCTCTTTTAGAAATGCTGTGAAGCTCCAGTATCTCTCTGGGTTCCCTGGCAAGGTCCATCCAGCCTGTGCCATAGCGTCCTACAGGGGTAACATGGAGCCCCCCACCCAGGGCTGGCCACAATCTTTCTGCTCCTGATCGTGTGCCCCATGCTGGCATCCCCGATGTAGAAAGCAGGTGCAGCTATTTCTGGGGAGACCCTTTGCTTGGCATGAATGTAGAGCACTCCATTAGGGATGGCTTCCTCGGGTCTGTTTCCTAAATCTGTACCAACAGCCTTTTAGACACTTTTTAAACTTCTACCCAGGAGATCTAGGATTTCGAGAGATGAGTTTGTTTCTAAAGTCCCTTAGGTGAATGGATAAGGTTATTTAGGAATAGTTGTAGAAAGGGGGAAACAGAAACAAGAAGCCTTACCTTGGGAGTCCCAGTTCCACTCTGCAGGCATCTCTGTCCTTTGTAGCTGTCCATCCCAATTTGTGGCTTGATGCATTGACATGGCGTGTGAGCCTAGTGGTTGAGCATAACCTCTCTAGGACCCATCTGTTAGATTAAAATTCCAGCTCTAGGCCAGGCGCAGTGACTCACATCTGTAATCCCAGTGCTTTGGGAGGCCGAGATGGGCAGATCATCCTGAACTCAGGGATTCAAGACCAGGCTAGGCAACATGGCGAAACTCCATGTTTACCGAAAATACAAATATATTAGCCAGGCGTAGTGTTGTGCTCTAGCTACTTGGGAGGCTGAGGTGGGAGGATTACTTGAGCCTGGGAGATGGAGGTTGCAGTGAGCTGAGATTGTGCCACTGCACTTCAGCCTGGACAATGGAGCAAGACCCTCCCTGTCTCAAAAAATAAAAATAAAAAAAATTCCAGCTCTACACCTTATTCCCCGTGTGCCCCTGGGCAGGTTACTTTGCATCTGTGTTTCCATTTCTGTATTAAAATGGAAATAATAGTTTATCTCATAAAGTTTCATGTTGATTAAAGAAACTTACATGTGGAAAGCACAGTTGTACAACAAAGTTTGCTTTAAAAAAAGAGTTTCACAACTATTAACTGAGGGATAAGCTACAGAGATTTGTAATGAAATCTTGTCCAGTGTTTCCACTTGTGATTACTATGGAAAGGAAGATGTTTGTGGCTCTTCCTCTTGTCAGAGCTGTGGTAGGTCCTTACCTCAGCCCAGAGAGAATCCAGGGACAGGGCAGGGGATGCTCTGTGTGTGTGTACACAGGCATGTATGTAAGATGAAAACAGGGAGGTGCAAGGTGCCTATACTGGAAAAAAACTGTTTATTACTTTTTAGTAATTGTGTATTTTCAGTCAATTTGGACTATTGTAATTAAAGAAAAAAATAATAGGTAGACCCAGGTTTTAGTTTTGTAATTGGGAGTTTGTAATTTATGGTGAGTTGTCTGATTTGCCTAAATGAAAGAAGTAGGATTTTTTGCGGGGTCCTTATCTTCTAATATAGTTACATAACTATATTAGATAACTAATATAACATAACTACCTATAATAAAGCAGTGTTTCTCAGCAGGGGCACTAGGGACATTTTGGGCTGAATAATTCTTTGCTGTGGGGCTCATTCTGTGTCTTACTATAGGATGTTGAGTGGCTTCTCTGACCTCTACCTACTGAATAGCAATAGCAGTCCCCACCCCACTCCTAATCTTGACAACCAAAACCATCTCAGGACATTGCCAGTATCCCCTAGGGTGCAAAATCGCCCCCAGTTGGGAACTACTGCCATAAAATATAACATGCCCCCATTTGTTATACTGTATTTCATGCTTTTCTGTATTTAAATTTTTTATCAAAGTGAAATATGTATTTATGCCCAGAAATGACTTCTGTGGAATCACATGCACATGTAGAAAGTTGACTCCTTCAGCTTGCACAGAGCTAGCCATTGGAATTATTTCCCTATCACACATACATGCAAAGTGTAAAACAAGCTATCTTACAGCAGTCCATAAAGTTGCATCCTTTCCATTTCAAAATAATTTTTTTTAAAAAAAAAAGGCAAAAGAAATAACACCTTCATGTACACAGATCCCACAGAATTTGTCAGCCACACTTGGCACTAGTCCTCTCAGGAGAAAACCATACGTCTCCACACCCCACCCATCAGACAGAGATAATCCTTGGATGTCACTGCTACTTAAAAAAAAAAAAAAAAAGTTTAGAACCAGAGAACCTGGATATCATTCAACAGACAAGAGAGGATTAGATTTTTTTTTTCCTCCTCAGAGAGGGCTTTTTATTCCCTTTTCTGATTATATTTTTGAATGCCCTTCAAGTAGCTGTTTTTCATGTTGATGGTGATGCAGTAGAATTTAATGAACTGTGAGCTAAAGCAGAGAGGCTGAGCAGAAAAATAAATGAGTGGCGGAAACTCACCCCTGGAGTGAGGCATGGCATGTCCTGGCTGGCACCCCATCCTTCTGTGTACATCCAGATGCTGATGCTGGTTGGATACCGAGAACAGCATGTCTCAGCAGTGCTACACATGGGAGCCTAATTAATGAGGATCCAAGGTTCCCTGCAATTGTTCTTTTTATTTTGTCTATCTCCAGGTGACCTCTGGTTGAGGAAGAGACAAATCATGTGTGCCTCTGAGCCCTAGAGAGTTAGTCCTTCCCGATGTCAGTGCCCCCTGGGCTTTCCAGAATGTCAGGGGCATCGTCACCTGCTAATTATTCCGCCAAGACTTCCTTTCTGAAGGTGTTGCTTGCCATTGCGCGGGGTTTGGCAATGGCAGCAACACCTTCTTTTTGTCAATTAAGTTAGATTTGTTTGCTGACATTAAATTGTTATTGTTAGTTGTCTTTTATATGACTAGATTTTTTTTTTACATCGGAAGTATAAAATAATTAAGGGAAATTATTCTCATTGAACATATTCTTTGTCAAGTTTGATAGCATTAATTAATAAGACTTGGCAAGAGCACATGAATCTGTGCAAACTTTATTTCATTAGTAGAATTTTTTTATCTTTAATTTGATCAATCTTTCCCAAATCCAAAATTAACTCCTGGTATTGATATAATCTTTTGAGTTCCTTATGATCAGAAACAATGTCTGCTATTGTTTTTGCTTATTTCATTTTTCCACCATCCCTAGTAAAGTGCAGTTATACTATAGATGCTAAGGAAATCCTTATGATGGACCCTAAGAAAATCTCAAAGGAAAGAAATGACAGAATGATTAATGAAGGGTTATCCCATAAATCAAGCATTACAACCGAGAGAATCTACGACTTAAGTAGGACTATGTTTTGCTTCACTTCGAGTTTTTATATTTTGAACTTGCTACTGCTCAAATTAAAGTTAATGCTGGGTCCAGAACATAGCAGGTTGACCTGGTCCCACTTTTCACTCCACTAATGCAGGATAAAAATAACAGCAATAAAGCTAAAACACTTACTGAGCACTGACTATGTGCTAAACATTTTAATGTGTTATTTAATCATGCCATCACCCTAAGGGATATCTGGTTGTATTATCTTTATCTCACACTCAAGGAAAGGGAGACCTGGAAGACTTAAGAAATTTGTTGAAGGTCAGGCTGATGTAAGTGGCAGAACCAGAATTCCAATGTCTGACTCCAGAGTGCCTTAACTACTACATCGGTTGTATGTTTTGTGTCTCAAACTCGCTGCAATGCCATAACTAAACTTGGATGAAGAAAAGTCATTTTCATCCCCTGTAGGATGCTAAAAAGTAAATAACAGGTGCTTGGGGCAGGTGAGCTTCATTGCTCTTTCTCATTTTAATCCACACTACTGATCTTCTCTGCTTATTGGCATAGACAGAGAACTTGAACCAATTTTGAGGGAAGGAAGGAGGAATAAATTGGTAATAGGGAATACGTTTAGAGCCTTAACTACAGCATTTGAAATAGACCTTTAAATACTTGAAAGCAAGAAGAAGGAAGCTTGTAGAAGAGATGGAGTGGATACCACATATGTTCTCCTAAAAGTTCTACCTGTAGTTTCTTGTTTATCCCCAACAAATGAGCAGATCCATGAGACTCACAAAGAGTAGATAAATTCCTCCATATTCAATGAAATTCTCTTTTTTCATGTTTCTGTGAGTCGAGTAGAAATGTTGCAAATAAGCACACAGCAGATATAATGGTTCAGCTCAAATTTAGAAATAAATTAATAGGATCTTCATAACTTTAGGATTATTTAGTTCATATATATATATATACAGGGTCTTCCTCTGTCCCCCAAGCTGGAGCACAGTGGCATGATCACTGCTCACCGCAACCTCAACCTCCCAGGCTCAGGTGATCCTCCACCTTAGCCTCCTGAGTAGCTGGGACCACAGGAATATGCCACCATGTCTGGCTAATTTTTTTTTTTTTTTTTTGTAGAGATGGGGGTTTCACCATGTTGCCCAGGATGGTCTCAAACTGCTGGGCTCAAGCAATCCTCTCGCCTCAGCCTCCCAAAGTTCTGGGACTACAGGTGTGAGCCGCCACATCCAGCCAGAATTCATTTTTAGTTGAAACAATCTTCTAGTTATAATCTCATCAAAGCCTATTTCTTGAAGGCTGAGTGTCTTGGATTACATTCTCCAGAGTCACATGGTTTCAATTCATTTATTTATTTGAAAAATATTTATTGAACACCTGCTGTATGCCAGGCACTGTTCTAATGCTGCAGACACAGTGGTGAATAAGACAGGTAAGGGCCTGGTTTTCTTGAGGCTTATGTTCTGGTGGGTTAAATAACAAATAAATACATGATCAAGCCATGTGAAGAGCTGTCACAAGAGTGT
>NW_012106775.1:163839-211693 GCF_000951045.1 Mandrillus leucophaeus
GGGGTTTGGCAATGGCAGCAACACCTTCTTTTTGTCAATTAAGTTAGATTTGTTTGCTGACATTAAATTGTTATTGTTAGTTGTCTTTTATATGACTAGATTTTTTTTTTACATCGGAAGTATAAAATAATTAAGGGAAATTATTCTCATTGAACATATTCTTTGTCAAGTTTGATAGCATTAATTAATAAGACTTGGCAAGAGCACATGAATCTGTGCAAACTTTATTTCATTAGTAGAATTTTTTTATCTTTAATTTGATCAATCTTTCCCAAATCCAAAATTAACTCCTGGTATTGATATAATCTTTTGAGTTCCTTATGATCAGAAACAATGTCTGCTATTGTTTTTGCTTATTTCATTTTTCCACCATCCCTAGTAAAGTGCAGTTATACTATAGATGCTAAGGAAATCCTTATGATGGACCCTAAGAAAATCTCAAAGGAAAGAAATGACAGAATGATTAATGAAGGGTTATCCCATAAATCAAGCATTACAACCGAGAGAATCTACGACTTAAGTAGGACTATGTTTTGCTTCACTTCGAGTTTTTATATTTTGAACTTGCTACTGCTCAAATTAAAGTTAATGCTGGGTCCAGAACATAGCAGGTTGACCTGGTCCCACTTTTCACTCCACTAATGCAGGATAAAAATAACAGCAATAAAGCTAAAACACTTACTGAGCACTGACTATGTGCTAAACATTTTAATGTGTTATTTAATCATGCCATCACCCTAAGGGATATCTGGTTGTATTATCTTTATCTCACACTCAAGGAAAGGGAGACCTGGAAGACTTAAGAAATTTGTTGAAGGTCAGGCTGATGTAAGTGGCAGAACCAGAATTCCAATGTCTGACTCCAGAGTGCCTTAACTACTACATCGGTTGTATGTTTTGTGTCTCAAACTCGCTGCAATGCCATAACTAAACTTGGATGAAGAAAAGTCATTTTCATCCCCTGTAGGATGCTAAAAAGTAAATAACAGGTGCTTGGGGCAGGTGAGCTTCATTGCTCTTTCTCATTTTAATCCACACTACTGATCTTCTCTGCTTATTGGCATAGACAGAGAACTTGAACCAATTTTGAGGGAAGGAAGGAGGAATAAATTGGTAATAGGGAATACGTTTAGAGCCTTAACTACAGCATTTGAAATAGACCTTTAAATACTTGAAAGCAAGAAGAAGGAAGCTTGTAGAAGAGATGGAGTGGATACCACATATGTTCTCCTAAAAGTTCTACCTGTAGTTTCTTGTTTATCCCCAACAAATGAGCAGATCCATGAGACTCACAAAGAGTAGATAAATTCCTCCATATTCAATGAAATTCTCTTTTTTCATGTTTCTGTGAGTCGAGTAGAAATGTTGCAAATAAGCACACAGCAGATATAATGGTTCAGCTCAAATTTAGAAATAAATTAATAGGATCTTCATAACTTTAGGATTATTTAGTTCATATATATATATATACAGGGTCTTCCTCTGTCCCCCAAGCTGGAGCACAGTGGCATGATCACTGCTCACCGCAACCTCAACCTCCCAGGCTCAGGTGATCCTCCACCTTAGCCTCCTGAGTAGCTGGGACCACAGGAATATGCCACCATGTCTGGCTAATTTTTTTTTTTTTTTTTTGTAGAGATGGGGGTTTCACCATGTTGCCCAGGATGGTCTCAAACTGCTGGGCTCAAGCAATCCTCTCGCCTCAGCCTCCCAAAGTTCTGGGACTACAGGTGTGAGCCGCCACATCCAGCCAGAATTCATTTTTAGTTGAAACAATCTTCTAGTTATAATCTCATCAAAGCCTATTTCTTGAAGGCTGAGTGTCTTGGATTACATTCTCCAGAGTCACATGGTTTCAATTCATTTATTTATTTGAAAAATATTTATTGAACACCTGCTGTATGCCAGGCACTGTTCTAATGCTGCAGACACAGTGGTGAATAAGACAGGTAAGGGCCTGGTTTTCTTGAGGCTTATGTTCTGGTGGGTTAAATAACAAATAAATACATGATCAAGCCATGTGAAGAGCTGTCACAAGAGTGTCCCAGCAGAGAATACAGAAGAGTAAAAACAAACAAGGCATGTTTGAGGGCTTCAGAGTAGTAGACAAGGACCAGAATGCCAGAGTTATGTAGAACAGAGTCGAAGGTTGGGTTTTATTCTGGGTGTGGTGCTAAGATACTGGAGGGTATTGAGTGAGGGAAAGACATAATCTGGTTTCTGTTTTCTGAAGCTCACTCTGGCTGCAGTGGAGCCCAGGAGACCCAGAAGGGGCTAATGCATAGCTAGCGGTAACGGATCATTGTGGTAGCCGTGGAGATGGAGAGAAAAGGATAAACTTGAGATCTATTTTGGAAATGTAGCTGACAGAATTTGCTGACAGATTGGATTGGATTAGATTGGAAAGGGAAGAGTCAACATTTATTTAGAGTTAGGTTGAAGGAGAATGGCCAGTGACTTGGCAGAAAAAGTAGCAGAGAATGACTACACGGAAGCCAGGAGAAGAAAGCATTTCATAGATCATGTCAAATGCCAAGAGGTTGAGTAAGACACGAAAGAGAAGAGGTCGCTAAGTTAGCGACCTGAGGGTTATTGTCCTTGACAATAGCTAATTGACAATAGGTGATTTTATCTGTGTCTTGAGATTTTTTTCCAAGAACAGATGACTTCATTTTTGCTTCACCAACAGCCACCATTTTTAGGCTGGTAGCACCCTCAGTGGTTTATTGGCATGTATGCTGAGCTCAGCTGACACCCAACTCAATCGTCAGCTGGCTCCTTTGCACTCTGCATCTCTGTGACCTATAGCACTGATTACTATGCAGCAGAGTGACTGTGAACACTAGACAGTGAGCTCCTGAGGGCTAGGACTGTGCCATGGGCATCCCCTGAGCCCCACCAGGGAGCACTTTTCCTGGCTTCTAGTAGACATTCAGAAGTGTCTGGGATAGGCCGAGGTGGGTGGATCACCTGAGGTCAAGAGTTCGAGACCAGCCTGGCCAACATGGTGAAACCCCGTCTCTACAAAAATTCAAAAATTATCCAGGCAGTGTGGCACATGCCTATAATCCCAGCTACTCAGGAGGCTGAGGCACGAGAATCGCTGAATCTGGAAGGCAGAGATTACAGTGAGCCAAGATTGTGCCACTGCATTCCAGCCTAGGTGACAGAGCAAGACTGTGTCTCAAAAAAAAAAAAAAAAGTGCCTGGGATAAACAGGTGGATAAACAGGCAGAAGGAAGCACTCCTCCTATCCCAAATTCAAGTGCTCTTGGCACCTTCTGCTTTGCCAATATTAGCATATATGGTGGCTGGTGCAAACGCTTATGTACTTATCCACCCCTCCCCCCCCACACTCTCAAGGAGCCAGGACCCCTGCCAGGCTCACCATTCAATTACCTGAGTCCACATAAGGAGTGCTGGATCTCAAAAGTTAATGCCCAATATACTGTTTTTGTTTGCTTGGGGTTTTTTTGTTTTTGTTTTTGTTTAAAAAAAAAAAAAAAGAATCTTGGAAGAAAGAAGGAAGGAAGCCAGCAAGGAAGGGAAATTGACTCACCAGTTGTGAGTAAGCCAAATTCCACATGTAAGCGAGTACATTCATTTAGAAGACATGGCTGCTTGAAAGAGAATGACCAACTCTGTTGAGATGCAGTTGGAAAGGCTGATGCAGGGAAACATCCTTGCTCTGTGAGCAGTGGGGAGTCCGTGGCTTTGATCCCTGACCACAGCTGATTGCTGGAGGGCTCTCACTGTAACGTGACCCCTGGCTTCTGAGTCATCACTGGCGTGTCCTCGCCATGCAGGCTGCTCCATTCCATTCCTCAGAGCTGTATCCACTGAGGAGAATTCGGATAACAGTCATTGCTTTATTTAAATCTGAGTAAGGAATGTTAGCAGCGTTGATTCAAAAGGTCATCTCGGAATTCTCCCTATCATGAGCCATAAGCAGAGAAGCATCTCCCAAACAGTGCTTTCTCTGGAACAGTAAGCCCATATGAAGAACAAGGGTTTGGGTGGATGCATACCCTTGGGAAACTGTGCCAGATTCCCCCTCCCAGAGCCTCATAGCAGCTATTAGCACATTAAAGTGCCAAAGGGTCTTGAAGTCAAAAACAAAAATGCATCTATTTCACATTGGAGTCACATCACCCGCATCCAAATTCAGCCATATGCAGTGGGCAACAAGAACAACAAAACTGCATGTTTTTCCTGAGAACATGGCCCTAGACACTAGCTCACCCTTTCGTCTGGTGTCTGAGCAAAGAAACAAAGATGTTTCCCAACCCTGGAGGAGAAACTGGCCATGGGAAGGGCCCACTGTCCCACATACTACGTGTACTGTACTCTTTCAAGAGGAGTTTTGGTCATACAGGATTTTCGCCTCCCACCCTGACACTAGAACCCAATCCCATGTAAGCTGCAGCATTCTACTGTCCATTTTCTTTAGGGAGGCCCTCGGAGTATTCTCAAGGAGCTGATTCTTGTGTCTTCATCTGGGGTCCCAGAGAGTTACTGACTCCTTCCTGGAGTGTCATATGCTAGAAACCTGTGTGCAGGCTTGCCCCTAGATGCTGCAAATCTCTAAAGATACTTCCAAGCTATGTGTTTTCTAAACCCGAAGTGCTTCTTTCCATGATGTATAGAGCTACTATGCTAGGCTTTCTTTCTGTTTTGTTTGTTTGTTTGTTTGCCCCCCCCCAAAAAAAAGGTGCTGTTAAACTGATGTTGCATCTCACAATTAATGACATCCTGGAATTGGGGAATACCGTTGATGGTTTGGGTAGGACCTTTCCCTTGTTCCTTTGCAGGGCCAGGCGCTTCTGAAAACAGAGTGCAAATTTGGGAATGCTGCATAGGAGACTCATAGGAAATAGATAGGTCCACGGGAAAACATAAATTGGGGGGCATAAAGGATGAAAGAGTCAGTAAACCATTTCACTATGATGAATCCCACTTCATCTGGAAAAAAATTGTCTTTTTTTTCCAGAGAAAGCAGCCATTGTCTTTGTTTTACCATGCTGGAACTACGGATTTCTAAGATTTGGTTTCTGTTATTTGTTTGTTTATTAGCATCATAGATACTTTGCTTTTCTCCCCCTGAATTATTTTCTCAAATTCCAAAGCCTTCTCTAGGGGTGCATTTTCCTAAGGTAACAATGGCTTAGTTTACATCATGGTTGTGGTTTTCTGCTCATCTTTATAAGTAGCTGCCTCCACCCCATACGTAATCTTCTTAAACAAGCACCTTCTTAAATAAGGCAACCCTCTTAACCAAAGAGCACTACCATATGCTCATTAATAAGAAGGCTGTGGGGCCAGGCGCGGTGGCTCACACTGTAATCCTAGCACTTTGGGAGGCTGAGGCTTGTGGATTACTTGAACTCAGGAGTTGGAGACCAGCCTGGCCAACATGGCAAAACCCCCTCTCTACTAAAAATACAAAAAATTAGCCAGGTGTGGTGGTGCACACCTGTAATCTCAGCTACTGGGGAGGCTGAGGCAGTAGAATCGCATGAACCTGGGAGGCAGATATTTCAGTGAGCCAAGATCATGCCACTGCCCTCCAGCCTGGGCGACTGAGGGAGACTCTGTCTCAAAAAAAAAAAAAAAAAAAAGCCTGTAATCCCAGCACTTTGGGAGGCTGAGGCGGGCGGATCACAAGGTCAGGAGATCGAGACCATCCTGGCTAACACAGTGAAACCCTGTCTCTAGTAAAAACACACACACAAAAAAAGAAAATAGCCAGGCGTGGTGGCAGGCTTCTGTAGTCCCAGCTACTTGGGAGGCTGAGGCAGGAGAATGGCGTGAACCTGGGAGGGGGAGCTTGCAGTGAGCCGAGATCGCACCACTGCACTCCAGCCTGGGCCACAGAGTGAGACTCTATCTCAAAAACAAACAAACAAACAAAAAAAGGTTGCTAGCTCTGACTGACCCCCTAATCCTATGACCTGCGTTTGTCAGCTCTGGGCGTCATCCTGATAGTGACACTAGCTCCGAAAACATGAATCAAGTCTCCCAGTGCGTTTAAGAAGGCAGGGGCTAGAGGGTGTCCCTTTGAAAATTTTCCTCCCACTTTCTGGGCTAAGCTGCCTTTGTCATATTCTTACAACAAACCCATGGGTCCCTAGGGATTGGTGGTGAGGAACTTCTAGCCGTTACGGCCAACCTTTGCCTTAGCTGCTCTTCGAGGTGGGTACTGGTGATGGTGGCAGTGCAGAGCCAGCCTAGGAGACAAGTGGGGTGGCCAGAGGAAGAGGGTGTACCCCAGAGCTGCCCTCCTCTGTGGCTTGTAGTATTTGTGACCAAGAAACCACTGGGCTTTTTGCCCTCCCCAGTGCCCCATATGGAGGCTGAAGAGCTATGGTCCTTTCATTTATCTCTTTTTAACCACTTCTTCCCGACCCTCGCTTGTCTATACAACTATTGATCAATGTTACTACGATCCTGCGTTCCATCCTTTTAAAGTCGTTAGGGGGTTTCTTTTTCATATTTATTTCATTATTCAGCCGGCACTGGAGTTGTATTGGGCTGGTAGCACATCCTGGGGAGGAACCATCCATCTGGTTTTGATTTTGATTGGGGGGATTTTTAGGGCGAAGTGCTCATTTTTCCTGAGATACCTGGGCCTGTATCTTCCTTTTGTGTCTCCTGTTTAGCCTTTCCCACTGCTTTTTCAGAAGTGAAAGAGCAGACAGAAGGTCCCCTACAAACAGTTAACTATGGTATTTTCTCGATTCCAGGATGCCATTAATTGTAAGGTGCCACATCCATTAATTAGCATCTTTTCCCAGGTCCCGGGGACACTTCAAGGACAGTCTTGTCATCCACCCAGCACTGGCAAGCAGAAAGAGATGGGTAGAGCGTGGCAGTGCAGGGCATGGGCCGGGGAGTGTACCAAGAGCAGCTTCTAGCACCATATGACTAGGTCATAATTAACCCACACATGTCCCTTCTTGTCTTCTGGGAGTCAGGTGCTTCACTTTCCCTTTGGCTTAGAGTTTAGTTCAAAACAGAAAATAATGAAGCTTCAATGGTCTGGGAGTTTCCTGCTTCTTGTGATACCCCTGATAATTGTCATGTAAATTAACTAGTCCTATAGCAGCTAGGCCACACATAGGAAAAAAACCACACCACTGCTAGATGGTAATTTAGGAATGCGGATTTTAGTTTTCAGATGTAAAGGGTGGTGAGGGCGTGGCCTTACTATTGTTTAATTTTTGATACTTGTTTAATTTATGGTGGTCAGAGAATGTTATAGGTTATCCATTTTATAATTCATGATAACTTCCTTTGTGACTAGCTAGCATGTGAACCACTTTTGTAAATGTCTCACGTGATTGAAAAATGTATATAATCTCTATTGTGTGCAGAGTTCCATACATTTATTGTATGTTTTGTAATTTAGATCATGTATGATTAGAAAATTTATTTAATCTCTCTTTTGTGTGCAGGCTTCCATATATTGTTTATTTTGTTTAAATCTTGTTCATTCTTGCCATTTTTTGTCTGCTTGCTCTGTAATTTCTGAGAAGAGAGTTTTAAGTCTCCTATGATAGTTTTAAGTGTGTCAGTCTCTCCTGTAACTCTGACAGCTTTTGCTTTACAATTTTGAGGCTGTCCTGTTGGGTACATGTAAGCTTAATTGTGACGTCTTTTTAGTAGTGTTGTCTTTGTGCCTATTAATGCTTTTGCCTTAGGTTCTATTTTATCTGATTACCATTGCTATTCAATTTTCTTTGGGTCAATATATATTTGCCTCATTTGTTTCTTTCTAATCTTTTATTTTCAACTTTTCTGTGTCATTTTGTTTTAGGTGTCTCTCTTGTAAAGCAGTATATAGCTGGCTTTTTAAAAAGTCCAATCTGGCCAGGCGCAATGGCTGATGCCTATAATCCCGGCACTTCGGGAGGCCGAGGCAGGCAGATCACCTGACATCAGGAGTTCAAGACCAGCCTGGCCAACATGGTGAAACCCCGTCTCTACTAAAAATACAAAAATAAGCCAGGCATGGTGACATGTGCCTATAATCCCAGCTACTCAGGAGGCTGAGGCAGGAGAATTGCTTGAACCCAGGAGGCGGAAGTTGCAGTGAGCCGAGATCATGCCACTGCACTCCAGCCTGGACAACAGAGCGAGACTCCGTCTCAAAAAAAAAAAAAAAAAAAGTCCAATCTGATATTGTCTTTTAATAGGTGAGTTTTATCCATTTACAATTATTGTAATTACTTTATATATTTGGACTTATTTCTAACTTCTAATTTATATTTCTGTTTACATTGCTTTTTATTTGCTTCTTTGTTCTCCTTTTCTGCCTTCCTTTAGATTAGTACAATTTTCCTTACCCTGTCCCCGTTTTTCCCCCTGCTCTCTTGGTCACAATAGACTTTATTTCTAAAACCTATATGTTTAATGATTGCCATTATGTTTTTAACATGCATACAGAACTTTAGTTTTTAAAGACTAAAGTTATCCAAGATGTCTATCTTCTCAGATAACACAACAATCTTTGCGTACTTTACCCACTTACAGTCAACTGGTAATTACAATAAAGAATTGAAATCATAGCCCAAAACACTGGCAGTGCTTCTCAGCCTACTAATTCATAGGTGATTAGAGGCACCCTGATTAATTTATGAAGCATGAACTTTTTGCTGATTCACTGTTTTACACCCTGAGATGCTTTGGGGCACATCTCAAGTTCAAGTGATACTTCATTCATAGCTCATAATCTCTCTCTCAAGTTCCCGAAAGTGTTCTGAAGTAGGATTGGACAAAGGGGAACTCAGAATCCTATGATCCACTACTAGGACCTATTTTCATAAATCAGATTTGTCATTTGTCATAATTTTCAGTGAGAACATCGGGGGGCTCCTCCTCCCTGCTTGACACCTGCTTCCCTATTGTTTTATTTTTTTAATTATTAGTTTATAAAACGCCTGTTCCCTCTTCCTTTGATTCTCAAACTTTACTGTGCATATACATCTTCCAAAAAATCTTGTTAAAATGCAGATTCTGATGCAATTCAGTAGGTCTGTATTTTTGTTATTATTTTTATTTATTTATTTATTTATTGAGATGGAGACTTGCTCTGTCGCCCAGGCTGGAGTGCAGTAGCACGATCTCAGCTCACTGCAACCTCCGCCTCCGGGGTTCAAGCAATTCTGCTGCCTCAGCCTCCTGAGTAGCTGGGATTACAGGTGCCCGCCACCACACCCAGCTAATTTTTGTATTTTTAGTAGAGACGGGATGTCACCATGTTGGTCAGGCTGGTCTTGAACTCCTGACCTCGTGACCCACCTGCCTTGGCCTCCCAAAGTTCTGGGATTACAGACGTGAGCCACTGCACCCAGCCCAGGTCTATTTTTGACGTGATTCTTGGTGACGCTGGTGCTTTTGCCCCACAGACCCCACTTTGAGAAGCAAGTGCTTAGAGAACAGAATTTAGTTAGGAAACTTAAGTTTCAGCTCTAGGTCATGGTTCCTTGATACTTACAGAATAACAGATAAAGAAACTTTCTCTTTGAAGGGGTTGGGGTTCAGGATTATTTTAACTCTAAAGGTCTTCTTAAGGTCTGGCAGGGTCTCTCTGTCCCTTCTTGGGCTCAGATCAGACTGGCTGAAAGTGAGTGGTCATTCAGTGCTCTGTGAAGTCCCTCCACCTCTGCCCCCAATTCCTCTGCTGTCCCTCTTGAGGTCAGCACAGCACACACTTCTAGTCTCAGGCCTGTCACTGTGTCATTTAGATGTGACTCACGTGAGTCAGTGCCCTGAGGAAAAGTCTGCCTGGGGTTAGGGGCAGGCTTCCTGGTAATTTATGTTTAACACAAGCTTTTAATAGAGATACACTCCTAAGTAGTAACCAGGAAAAAGATTCTCTCCTCTTAACAGGTATCCATTTATAGGACGCAGCTGTTGAAGCTCAAGGGTAGCATTAGGCTTAAGCTTAATCTTCTGTATACCGTAATTTACAGCACTGAGTAAAGCATTGTATGTACAACTATTTCAGTCATTTGCCATGATAAATAGCTATTGCTCTTGGCAGAGCAGAAACGCCATCTATGCTTTCCATTTATGAATATTGAATTGTCTCAGGCAGGCTTTTACTGTAAGTTTTTAAAGGGGAAATCCCCAACTAATCACATCGCCACACTGGCCCAAAATGTCATCTCCCTGCTACGAGCACGAGTCAGATCTTAATCCAGGCAGCAATTCTGCAGTGCATGTGTTTCTGGTGAAGCCTGCACAAAGCACTTGTAGCAATTCCAAGTGCAAGTCCTGCTAAAGGCTGCAGTTTTACACTGAATGCCACGAGCTGTTAGGGAGAAGATTCAGCTGGTGGCAGAACGCCACTGGCAAGGATCAGGAAAATAACTTAGAGGTGATAATCTGATGCAGGAAAAATGGAAGGGGCATGATTCTGTCAAATTCCTGATGGTGAAAAGATGATGTCACCCATTGAAACTAAGGAGACAAAAAGGTTAAAGAAAATGCCCAGGCTATAAATCCCTAGGGATCCACTCTTCAGGAACTCAGAGACACATATGCCTTCTACCAGTCTTCTTCTCTTCAGATACTGTATTCCCTGCTGGCTGGGAGGAAGCAAAGTGGATATTCATATAGGACATCCAGGTAGAATGACCATCTTGTCCTGGGAAATCCCTTGGGCCTGAGTCAGCGGGTCACCCTACACTCAGTCTTCCAGAAATTTTCCGTCTTTGCCCCCCATTCCTTCCCACCAACAAACTTCCTGTGCCCAAGGAACTAAAATACTCAGGCTGCTATTCTTTAATTTGTCTCACGTTTCTGAGTACCCCCTATGTGTCAAGCATTGCCTGAGTGGTGGGATAAGAGAGTCAAGCACGAACACGAGACAGCAAACACACAAAATAGTGTGCTGTCACCTGTTTTTGAATACCATGAGGTAGACTGGCATGGTCACGCTTCCATGGTCACACTCCCAAAAGCCACTTCTCAGCAATGTCTCTGGAAGATGATTCCTCTGAAAACAGTTGAGAGGCTTCTGTTCTCACAGCCGCCTTTTGAGCTTGATCATTTGCCTGTAGAAATATCTTCCATTTCTACAGCATCTTGCTGTTTCCAAAGCAGTCTTGTAGCTCACTCATTTTGATTTTCATAACAACTCAGTAAGGTACACTGGCGGATACTGGTTTCACAGATCTGGAAGTTCAAAGAAATTCAGTGATTTGCCTGAGGCCACGCAAGTGATAGGGGCGGAACTGGGACTAGAAGTCAGGATTCCTGACTCCCCACAACTGCATTTTCACAGACAGTGACCCCAGAGGGGAAAAAAGCTCACAGAGCAGCAAAACAATGCACCCAGTACAGGAGGCAATTTTACTTTCATGAAACTTCCAGCATTTACAGTTTCTAATTCTAGATTTACATACAACGAATACATCCTCTAGCTGTCTTGTATCTTCCTTACACAGGACCCAAGCTTTCTGCAATAACTATTTGAAAACCAGTCTTACAATTTTGACTCTGAAGGAAGATTACTCGTCTTCTTGTAGGTTCTGGTCTACCCTTTCATTTCTTGGCCAAAAGATTCTATCAGAACAAAAGTTATGGTCATGTCAGCAGACGCTGGGAATAAATCCCTTCAGCATTCTGATTAGTTGCAATAGGTAATAAGAGAACTTGCAAACCCAAAACTCCAAGTACGTGTTTCATGCATGTAAACCTACTCATGATGGGTTTTGGCTGAAAGCTAAGCATTGATGTCCTTGCCACCAAAGCTTAGAGTCGCTTATTAGTATTCTGAGAGCTGGAGTACAGGCACAGATACAACTTGATCCTGTTAACGTTTCTCATTCCCAGGCCACAGATAAATTTGTTGAACAGAAAGTTGAGAGAAAGCAATCTGGAGAGAGAATTGTATGCAAGTGGCTCAAGTGACCTGGCAATTTGGGATGCCCTTGCAACCTTGCTATGACTTCCTACCTCTGTTTGCCCATCTATGGAATGGGTATGGTGGTTATACACCAAGGTTATTATTAGAAATGATAAATTTGAAAATGCCTTGGCATGTAAATTGTGCTATAATTATACCTCACTGCCACATGGAAAATAGGCATTTTTAGCTGAAATGTGTAATGAGGTTAGGCAGGGAACATCAGTTGGTGGCAGGAAGAGTGTTTCCAGAGACAAGAGGTGTGAGGAGAGGGGGTCAGATGCTCACTAAGGAGAACAGAGAGACCATCTCCGAGGCGGCCTTGGGCATCACAATGGAATGTTCAAAACAAACAAGCATAAAACAAACGTTTGGACATCTGGCTTGAATTTAGAAACAGATAAGGGGCTTGGAGATGAGCCTGTCTTCTCATGCTGCAGGTTCTGCACTCCAGCCCTGAGTACCAACCGAGTTCCAGAGGGGTGGACTGGAGAAGGAGGAAGGCCTGAGGAAGCCATTGGCCACATGGGCTGCAGCCCCTGGGTTTCAAGGAGCTTTCTATCGGAGAGGCAGCAGAGAGGTTCTGAAAGAGTCAGACCCCAGAAAAGAGCTAACTGGGCTTGACCTTAGCTCTGCTATTCACTGGCTGTATGACCTTCAGCCAATCCTCATCTCTCTGTGCCTCAATTTCATCAACCTCAAAATGGGGGTAATAATAGTACCTGTCTCAGAGGTTGTCAAGAGGATAAAATAAGTAAATAGGACTGCAATGTGTAGGAGAACACAAGGCATCTATACACTTAAACACAGTGAGGCACTTCTCTGGCCTTGTGAATTTCAGCACATGGCAGAGAAGAAACACAAGCTGGACTGGCTGAGGAAAGCTCGCCTCCAGAGGACTGAGTGGGTTAACCTTGAATTACATAGTCATTCCCAGAGAGGACGCATGGCGGGAGAGAAGCAGCAAGGCTCGTAGCTGGATGGATACATGGCCTTGGCTGGACCACTGGCTGGCGAGTATAGGGGCTTATGTAGGGCTAGGTTTTGCTCAGGTGGACCCTCTTGAAACTCCCAGTGGGCCTCCCTCCTAACCCCAGGAAAGCTAGAATCTTGGGGGCTTCTGTGTCCCCAGAAGCAGATTCCAGTGGCCAGTGTCCTGGAAATTGTTGTCCACTTATCTCACTTGTATCAGTCTTTTCTAGGGTCATTTACTGACACTATACTTTCTCTACTCTGGAGTCATTCCCCTGCAAAATCATTCCCCTGTTATCTGTTTGCCTCAACACGGGAAAAATCCCTGTCATCTGGAACCCTTGCTTCCTGCCCGCCGTCCTGCCTCACTGCAGTGTGTGGGCAGATTTGCTCTCTGCTGCACACGTCTTCAGAAAGACTGAATTTCAGGCTTTCAGAGCAAGCGTCTTTGAATCCACTGGTGAAAGGAGACAGCAGTCATCTGCTGGTTGGTGTTTGCCAAAATGTGGCCTTAGAATGGGATGAAGTGATGGCTCCTGGCATGGAAGCTGGTTCCCCCTGGGTGTACATCCAGCCTGAACAGCTCCTTTAAAACGAGAAGCAATTTGTCATCTTTTGATTCTCTTCCAGCACTGTCCCTGTCACAGGTAGATAAATGAGGCAGCATATGGGTGTCCAAACGCAGGATCATCTAATCCCAGCGGTTTCCCGTGAGGCCGTCACTTCTCGAGGGTGGAGAGCACAGTGGGGTGGTCCCTGGCTTCGGGATTGTAACCATAAGCATATTTTTTCATCGCCTGTTCCATTTATATGCATGAAATGCTTTCTCAGAATCTCCCAGCTTCTGTGTCATTGATAGGTGCATTTCTCATTTCAAAATCCTGAAATGAATCATACATTTGTGAGCTCAACATCTTATGTCTGTAGTTCCACAGAATGCTACTAATCAAATCAATGTCTCAGCACAAGCCAACAAGCATCCCTGACTTAAAAACAGATGGAAGTTGAACTTTCTGTTCTAAAAAGACTTGATTACAGAAAGTCAGTGGGAAAGGTGCATACATTTCAGTTTCCTTCGAGTTGCATGCACTGTAAGTGGCTTGAGAGATGCATTCAGGGTTTTTTACACAGCCTACGTGGACTCTGAATTTGTTGCTTACATATAAATAAAGCCGCCAGGTTATGCCCAACGATGCAATAGGTAGAAGAGGGCTCCTGATCTAGTTGCCAAAACATGGTTGACCTGTGATTCCTTTGTAAATGAAGGATAAGCCTGTGTGGCGAATGAGCTCAGCCCCTGGGCACACCTCCTGCCTATGCCAAAGGGTTGAGTGTGTTTCTGGTCTGGGCCAGATAGTTTTGATTTCTTCTGTGGCCATAGGTCACATTCTTCATCCCCACAGCTGCCAGATTTAACTAGATATCCTTGGTCACAAGGGCCCAGGCTTGACTACATCAGTTCAAGTTCATCCCAAATACAGGAAAGTCATCTACTCTGATAGTATTACAGTGAGTCCATGAGCATCTTTGAGACACCCTGAGAAAGGAGAAAATGTGGAGCATCTTCTCCAAGCAGGATCTGTTGAGCATGGATCAGATTCTTACACAGGCTACTAATGCTGGTGACCATAAGAAGTTTATAGCCAGCTCTTCGTTATCTATGGTATTGAAGGAGAAATCTAGCATGAACTTTAAAATTTCAAAATAAGTCCCACAGTTTAAGCTTTAGCCAGGGATTTCATACTAGAAACCTTTTAGGGGACAGTAGTATTTCCTTTTATGTTTTCCCAATTAATCAGTAGTTTAATGAGCAGCAAAATGACCCAAAGGGGATGAGAGACAGCACAGGAGGATCATTTGCCTGGGGTTAAGAGATGAGTCTGGGTTCCTGTTTCTGCCTCTTTCAGACTCTGTTCATCTACAGACTGTATGTGTTTGCTACATCTGCTTTGTAGGATCAGCATCTACTTTGTAGGATCAGGGAAGGATCAAATGAGTTAATGAATACAGAAATATTCCAAGCCCAGCACACAATACATATGAGCTGTTATGACTTATTTAGGGTTTTTTTGTTTTGTTTTGTTTTGTTCTGACCCAGGCTGGAGTGCAGTGGCACCACCTCTGCTCACTGCAACATCCACTTCCTGAGTTTAAGCAATTCTCATGCCTCACCCTCCTGAGTAGCTGGGATTACAGGCATGCACCACCATGCCTGGCTAATTTTTGTATTTTTAGTAGAGATGCAGTTTCACCATGTTGGCCAGGCTGGTCTCGAACTCCTAACCTCAAGTGATCACCTGCCTCAGCCTCCCAAAGTGCTGGGATTACAGGTGTGAGCCATCACGCCCGGCCTAGACTTATTTTAAGAGAAGGTGGCAAGAACTCCTACTTCAAGGAAGATGGTAACACTGAATAGTTTGTTCATTAAGATAGACAGATACCTAAGTGAATCTTTGAAATAATCCTGCATTTCATTCATGGTGGAATCTCATAATCTTTTTTTTTTTTTTTAAGTCTAAAAGCCTGAGCCAGCTGTACATAATATATTAAACCCACACATTTACTTACTTTAGAAAGGTTACTATTTTGAGAGTATGATCATTCCTGGAAAAAAAAAAAAAAAAATTTGATGTGCCTCCTGTCCATTGAAAAGTTACATATAAAGAATAATTTCCATTCCTTGGATTATGTCTTCAGATTCCTACATTCTTTTCAAGCGTTGTAATAAAGCAAGGGAAGGGAGTATTGTGAACTCCTTGAGGAAGACATTCCCTATCATTCCTCCACATTGCCCCATGTCTGACAAATAGTGGGTATTCAATCAATAGCTTATGGCTGAATGAATGATTTAGATGTTTAATCCTATAAGTCAGTGATACACAACTTGTAGTCATGTGTCAGAATCCCCTGGATGGCTTGTTAAAATCAATTGCAGCTCCCCCACCCCAAGTTTCTGATTCAGTAGCTCTGGGTTGGAGCCCCAGAATGTGCATTCCTAGCAGGTCCCCAGATGATGCTGTTGCTGTTGGCCCTGGGACTATACTTTGAGAACCACTGCTTTGGGGTCCACTCCACTGCTTAGCTCCATTGTGTGTGTGTGTGTGTGTGTGTGTGTGTGTGTGTGTGGTTTTTTTAATCTTTGCCAAGCATTCTAGAAAATTGACATCTATCTCTGTCTGACTTTGCTCCATTAAACTGAAATTAATTTTGTAAAAATTACTAAGATTTGACCAGATAGAAAAGCTACCTGGATTTTTTTGTTTTCAGTTAAAAACTATGGCCAGGCACCATGGCTCATGCCTGTAATCTCAGCAATTTGGAAGGCCAAGGCAGGTGGATCACCTGAGGTCAGGAGTTCAAGACCAGCCTGGCCAACATGGTGAAACCCCATCTCTACTGAAAATATAAAAATTAGCCTGGCATGGTGGCGGGCGCCTGTAATCCCAGCTCCTCGGGAGGCTAGGGCAGGAGAATCACTTGAACCCGGGAGGTGGAGGTTGCAGTGAACCGAGAACATGCCATTGCATTCTAATCTGGGTGACAGAGCGAGATTCCGTCTCAAAAAAAGCAAACAAACAAAAAAACTACATTTTGCCCCATGTATAATTATGAAAGAAGTGACTATCAGATTGCCACCTCCTGCATGGGTGTCTATGCTAGCAGGACACAGCTGGTTGGGGTGAAGTATAGTGGCCCACCTTGCAGCATTTAAGCCAGATTGCATCTTCATCCAGTTTTGAGATTCCCACCTAGAGTCAAATACACTTAACGGCAAAGCTGAAACGAGACATGACCTTTTGCAGAAATTGCAGATGAGCAAAAAGGGCACAGGAGATGAGCATATGATACAAAGGGGAACACGATGTTTGCAAAGTCTTCTCATGCTGGCTGTGGGCCTGGCTGAAGTTATTATGCCCACGGGTTTAGAAACAAGAGGTAGCCTCATGGCCTGAGGAAGACTGCCATCTGCAAAAAGTCATTCTCCTAATGCCAGATGTCATTCTGGATGGCAGGCAAGAATGGAATTGCAAACCCAGGTCTTGGGGAGCTCCTCCCTCCTCCATTCCCCCTTCTTGGGAAAGAGTCCTTGAGACCGTGAGGACTGAGTGGACACAGAGGGACGGGTCAGTGGAGGGAGCAACAGGGATACCAGACATCCCAAGAGAGAAGAGATGAAAATAGAACCTAAGAAGGGAATTGAAGGGGAGAAGAAGATGAGCGCCTTACCCTAAAGTAGGAAGAGTGTGTTAATAACCTGTTGCTGCATAACAAATGACTCCAACGTTAGCAGCTTAGAACAAATCTGTGTTGTCTTGCACAGTTTCCGTGGGCCAGGGATCTGGGAGTGGCTCAGCTGTGTGGTTCTGCTGAGTCTCTCATGAGGCTGCAGTCAAGCTTTCATCTGAAGGCTTAACTGGAGTTGGAGGGCCCACTCCTAAGATGACTCCCTCACATGGCTGTTGACTGGAGGCCTCAGTTCCTGGTGCTCAGTACCTTAGGCCTCTCCACAGCCCTGCTCACAGCATACCAGTTGACTTCCCTGAGAGCCAACAACCCAACAGAGGAAGGGAGAAAGTCAGAATGCCTTTTATGGCCTAGTCTCAGAAGGGACATGCTGTTACATCCACTCTATTCTGTTCATTAGAAATCAGTCTCTAAGTCCAGCCCACACACTACAGGAAGGGAATTGGGCTCCACCTTTGGAAGGGAAGAATGTCACCACAGTGACACTCTTGCCAGGCTCAGAAAAGCACAAGAATCATTGACAGGGCCTTTGGTGTAAAGATGAGGAGGGCTGCAGCCATTGGGGCCTAGGGGTGCAGCCTGATTGGGCTCAAGAAAGATGGTTGCGTAGAGGAAGGGGCATTAGAAACTCTCCATGGGCTTGGAGCGTACCATCCAATAGGGGTTGTGCAGGCCCCTTCTCTCTTTCAAGCTAAGGAGCGACTTTGCTTACAAAAGCAAAGCCACCTGTGAGTCCCAAGACTCAGATTTGGTTCCAGAGAAGAGAAAGACAGAGCTCGAGGCTTAGACCCAAGCCTGTGCTGGAGAAAGAGCAGTACACAGCACTGTGCATCTCCTTCTAGGTTGTCCGCCCTGCCAGGTGCCCAGTAGGAAAAGAACAGGGATTGAAGGCAGAAGGGATGTCAAGGAATAAAGAGAAGCTGCTGGGCTGTGATTCTCAGGAAAGGCATTGGGAGGGGGTGTTAAGCAGGAGGTGGAGGAACCCCACCATTTTTTTATTAAAATCCCACTTAGGATGATAGCTCAGTCCTGCCAGTAATGACAGCAGTCAGCCCTTCGTGGCTACCACTCCTGGGTTGCACAGAGTCCCTCCCATGGGGCGGATGTTTGTTTTGGCCACCCTGGCTCCATAAATGGATTCCATGTAGCAGTCTTCTTTTGAGAATGCAGAGCCATTGGGGTTATATTGTACTGTGTCTGTTCTTATCTCCCCTATCATCCCCAGGGAATAAGCTAATCAAACTTACTGATGATTTTACACTGAAAAGGAGATAGCTAATAACTTGGGTGACAAGTATTAGAATACAATGTGATGTGGATAAATTGGGTCCATGTATTAAGAGCTATAAAATGAGATTCTATCAAGGCATGAATAATGGTGCCCATGAAAAGGATTAATCAAATACCCCATTAAAAAGGTATAGGAATTCTGGTCAGACAGCCCTTGTTTAATTGCACTCCTGGCCCCACCCCACCCCCACTCCATTCCCCCTGAAACTGCTTTCTACTAGGAGAAATATGGAAAAGAGTTTAGAGGAAGTAATGGAAAAATTGGGACATACATTTTGGTAGAACAGGATCATGAAGACACATTTAAGCAACCAGTGTTTAATTTAGGGGGAAACATGGCAATTGGCATGAGTAATCATTTACAAATATAATTTCCAAAGGAGCCGTGTTGATACCATTCAGCAAATGCCAACAAAGCATTTACTTTCCAAAGGGAGAAAGCAAGACAAGAGAAATGAAGGCATCTCCGGGAGTGGACCAGAGAGCAGCCAAGCCATAGAGAAGCATCAGGTGTGAGAATGGGAAGCGCAGAAGAGGCGTACAACTTCTGAAAGATCTCAGAGGACTGGCATTGTCTGGAGAAGGCTTCCTGGAAGAGGAGACTCCAGCAGAGCCCTGAAGTGTGGACAAGCTTCCATTCACTGCAAATTCGTGAGCACACTCTGGTGTCAGGATCTAGTAAGAAAATGGGCTTGAGCAGAGCAGGGGGTACCTGTGGGGTTCTTCTCTTCATTTTCACCACCACAACACTGGTCTAAGCTACCATCAGTTCCCACCTGGACAACTGCAAAAGCCTTCCAGCTGCTCCTGCTTCCACTCTTGCTCCTCTACAATTCATTCTGCACACAGAAGTCAGAATCAAAATCAAAGTTCATCATGTCATTCTCTTGACTTGTGGCTTCCCATTGCTCTTAAACTAAAAGTAGAAATCATTATCATGGCTACAAAGTCTTGTGTGGTCTGGGCCACATCCTGTGCCAGGCTCCCTTTCATTGTCTATATTCCAGTCAAGCTGGCCTTCAAAATTTCAGCACATTGGATCTTTCTGCCACAGGGCCTTTGCACATACATGCTTTTCCCTCTGTACATGTGATTTTCGTTCATCCTCTCTTTCCAAAGCTAACTCCGACTCATCCTTCAGACTGCATCTTAATGATTACTTCCTTCTGGAAGACTCCCCTAATTTTCACAACTAGATTAGCTCTCCCTCATATGTTGAAAACAAGTATTTCTTGTGTGAACATATATGTTTAACGTCTGCCTTCCCAACTCAGCCACAAGCTCTGTGAGGGTGGGGACTCAGTCTTTGCATCTCTCGGAGCCTAGCATAGTCTCAGTAAATACATGATAGCTGGAGCGTGACATTTCATTAGGAACAGTGAGGGTTGTTGAGAAATTATACCTCACCAGTATATAGGAGAGTACCATTATGAATTCTTAATGGGATGAAAACCTGAATTCATGTCTAGACCCTGCCACCTGCTGGCTGTGCTGTTTTAAATAAATTGCAGATCCTCTCAGAGCCTGCTTCCTCATATATAAAATAATGGGGATCCTAACAGCCCCCTCAAATGGTTGTAGCAGGAATTTAATTAAATAATATATGGAAAGGCATTTTTAACTGTGAAACCAGACATAAATATCGTTTGTCATTTTTCCCAGTGCATGGCACACTGGGTCATTAAACATCTATTGGATGGATGGATGGACAGACAGATTAACAGTTAGGGGGCCCGTATGAGTGACAAGAGGAGAACTTGGCATATGGAAAGCATGATGGAAGCCAGAAAAAGGAGAGACTTCCCAGAAATAGGACGAGGCTTGTTGATTCATCCAGTGTCACATGCAGTAGAGCAGGCAAGAGAATGAGGGGGAGAAATCATTTAACCTGGGTGGAAGGAAATCACTGGTGACCTCTGGCCGATTCCTCCTCAGCCTTTTCTTGTTATCTGGGCTTTCAATGACATGCCTTAATTGTAACTTAATCACTTTACTGATTTCTATCTTGGGGAGGGGGGGAATCAAATTGATTTGCACATACGGCAAAATTGGTAAGATTACTCCAGCTGCTGCCAGCAGGTGCTGACAAGTGAAGAACTGAACGTCAGAGAATAAGAAAATACACTAAACATTTATTTTAATAAGGCCTAGAAACCTTAGTTATTTAATAAATTGCCATGGATAATTGGTTTCAGTTTCAAGAGTTGATTCATCTTTAACTCCCTGTGTTCCAGAAGGAATCGTGCTGGATGTGTAGACAGAGCCTTGTGGTTTGAGACCCATCTGAGCTATCACACATTTCTCTGAGCCTTTTCCTGTCTCTCTGATCACACCCCACTTCCTGCCACCACTCCGAGCATCCACCTGGGATAGGTCACTCTGACACACACACACACGCACACACATGCACACGCATGCACTCGCGCTTATTCACTATCCAAGCTGCTAGTCTTTTTATTGGCTCCTCCTCAGGCGAAGAGGTTTAAGCCTCACCTCCCTGCTGGGCCCTGATCCAGCTGATCTGTTTGTGTAGAACCTTGGGAGTGAGTGGCCCGAGCTGGACCTGAGCCCAGCATTTATCATCTCGGCGCTGACTCCCACAGAAGAAGGAAGACATAATGAATAAATGAAACCCCATGACTATTTCAACATTTATCAGCCCAGTACTCCAAACCTGGCTGATAAAATTGGCTACCTGGATTAAAAAAAAAAAAAAAAAGTAAGAAAAGTAAGAATAAACTAGAAAAAAAGGCCACTAAATAATATCTTTTATATGATTTAGTATATTTGTTATATATTTAACATTTTCTGTGTAGTAGTTGGTGATGTGTTACATGGGTTTATGGGGAAAGGAGGCAGCATGCAAGAACATTTTTAAATGGTTCAAAGAAAGGATTTGAAGCCTTACCACCCCCTGCCAGCCCGCAGACCCCCTTCAGCTGGATGGCTCAAGATGTAAAGACAGAATTGTGCCTGTCTCCCTTCTCTTCCCCGTACCTCCCAAATCAAGGACCTTTTTTACTGTCCTGTGTTCAGATGTGGAGTGTCATCGGCAGAGTGGTTTCCTATGAACTGATACATATCGTTTGCTAAGAAGGAAGGCTAAGGCCCTGGTCTATCTACAGATGGCACAGTTCTGGGAAGAACCACCACATTCTACCCTGGTCAGTGTAGGGAGGTACAGAGTAAAGACTTCACACACCCGCCTGTGTTCTGTGGTAGGCCCTCGAGGAAAAACTGGGTGGTCACCAGGGAGACCCAGGCATAGGCAGGGAAGGGCCCCCTTGCAGAGTGGCATGGCAGGGGACCACAGAGCCAGAGCCTGTCACCACTGATCTGTCCTCCACTGGACTACCAAAGGGGCAAACCCCAAAGCTCTTGAGTCCTTCCAGTGTCCAGAAACGTGAGGCTAAAATCTCCTGCTTCACACTGAAGAGTGTGATGGTTCAGAGCCGGACTGGGAGCAAGGTTCACTGCTCAGCCAGCCTTGTCTAGCTCCTGCTCTGACTGAGTGTAAATCTTCTCATGTGTGGAAAATGGGTATAATCATGCTTCTCAGAGAGGTGGTATGAGGATTAAACATCATTATGCATGTAATGTGCTTAGACTGAGCCCAGCCCAGGAGGAGAAGTGAGCTGATGGAAGCATGGAAGGCTCTGATAGGTTTATTCCCCTTACGAAGTTCTGATTTCCCTTCACATATCACTGCTGGGAGCCAGCCCAGCCTGCTCACCAGGAATTTCATTCCACCATAGCTCTTAGAGGTCGAGGTGGGAAACCTCAAGAAGAAAGCAGTCCATGAGGGGTTTTGGAGCAGGGACTGGGAAGAGGGACAGGGATGGAAAAAAGGCTTAGGGAAGAACTGTGGAATTCCTAGTGATCCAGAGAGGGCCTAAAAGAAGAGCACCAGCCAGCTGGGAACACAAGTACTTAGCCTCGAAACAAAGCAACTGTGTCCCAGGGCTCAGGCAGGGTGAATTCCAAGGCATATCAAATCTTTCAAAAAGGGCCAGGCATGGTGGCTCACGCCTGTAATCCCAGTACTTTTGGAGGCCGAGGCAGGAGGATTGCTTGATCCCAAGAGTTTGAGACCAGCCTGGGCAATATAGTGAGACTCTATCACTACAAAAATATGTAAAAATTAGCCAGGCGGGGTTATGCACACATGTAGCCCAAGCTACTTAGGGGGCTGAGGTGGGAGAATCACTCCTTGAGCCCAGGAGATGGAGGGTGTAGTGAGCTGTGATCGCACCACTGCACTCCAGTCTGGGTGACAGAGCGAGACCTGTCTCAAAAAAAAAAAATACAGAAAGGTAGACTAGGATGATAACTGGGGGAAAAAAAAAAGCTTTTAAATGTCTGCCTTTTTGGTGAAAAATAATTCAAATTAATTTGGCTTTGAGAATTTTAAATGCACACATCGTAATAATTGCATAAACCCCAGAGCATTGTAAAATCAGAGTTGGAAATCTCTTACCATCTATACTATAAAAGCAAGAACCTAATCTTGCAAGCAGAGTTTTAAAACTCCTGAGCCCAAGGAAGGTATCAGTCTGCCTGTGAAATTTGCCTCCTTCCTTCTTGTGATTATCTTTTCCCTCCCTATCCCTTTTTGTCCTTACCTTCTCTCTAGTGAATGTGAGCAGAGAGGAGGCCTCACAAACCTGATTTTTTTTTTTTTTCCAAAGATACAATCCCTAGGAAAGCCAAGGAGAGAAATAAGAATAGAGAACCAGCATGTGCTCATTTAGGCCCTCTACCTAATTTCTTTTATTCCCCTCTGATGTCTTTTTGGCCCCTTTCGTGGCTGTACAACTAATGCTGTAATGGTTTTGAAGGTAGTGTTAGTAGCCTATTGAGTTTGAAGGGAGCCTTGACTTCTGAGTCCTTTTATCATATCCATCTTTTGGGAGCTTTTTTCCCCTCTGCAAATCAAAACAGGTATTTAATTCAGACATACTTAATTTTAAGTGTTAAAAATCTCCCATATATTAGTATGACGCTACTCATTTATTTTGTCCATCATGTAGGTGCCATAGCTCTGGAGCATATAATTTAGGGTTCTGGACTTTACCACAGGTACCTGGAGGTCATCACCGTTAAGTGAATGAGTTCTTTATTAAGCCAATATTTGATCAAGCCTTGAAAATACTAATAATTATGTTCATGGGACTGCCTGCTGAGATTAGAAAACGAAAAAATCTTAAAGCTTACATTTCTTGCATAAGTAAATAGCCACATTTAATCTTCCCTTCATCTGTGATTTATATTTATTACATTTGGTGAGCTTGGTTAGTGGTTTAGATTCCTTAGGTTTTTGCTACATCCAGGTTCCTATTATGCAATCATCTTTGATAAAAACTAATGCATACAACACCGGACCCTAGAGTATAACATGATGCCAAATCCCTTTCCAAATGTGTTTCCCACTAAAGCAAACTATATTGAAAGGCATTAAAGAGAAGCATTCCCTGGTCACTTCCAATTGGAAATATATATATTTCTTTTTTCATAAATCACATTCACGTTGTTCTCTGTCTCATTACCTCTATTGTGAGCGCTCCCTTTGCCCACACGCTCATGAGAAAGCGATTACGGTGGGTTGTGCCCTCCTTAAGAACATGGCTGGCAAACAGGGTCTTTTTAAATGAGTGATTATTTGCATCAAAATGAGTGCATTTGGACATATTGGCATGCATCAAGAGCAAAATCCAGACAGTGAGAAACTGCAGATTAGACAGCAAGAGTCTTCAACAGGAAAATTGTAAGGAAAATAATGAGGGGGAAATTGGTCGCTTAAAATAAGTTTAAAAGGCATGCAAAACATGGGAGGACTGAAATGCAGCCTCTGAGGATACACACATGGGCGATGACATCATAAACACACACAAGGACACAAAGACTGTGGAGCCAGGAGTCTGCTTACTGAGGGAGGTGGGTGGCTACAAGTGGACCAGACACATGGAGTGGGGTGCTTGGCAAAGTTCTGTGTCTCCACCTGCATGGTGGTTACCTGGATGCTGACCTTCCCATCCCTCCCAACGCAGTGCATCTCTTTTGTGTGGTTTTCACTGCCCATGCTTTATTTTACAATACAAAGCTTTTCTTTTAATGAGTCTCCTCAGGGTTCACATAACCAACATTTTTTTGGGAAATTCACTTCAGGGATTGGGGTCTAATAATAAAATGTGTCTCACTTTTCTCACTAAGAGGGAAATTGAAATTCCAGCTGGAAATTCACCAGTAGGATTATCTGACAGCTTGGTCAGAAATGAGAGAAAAATTTAAAAAGAGGGCCAGTGGATGGAGCTTTTCTAGGTTCTGGCTACAGAAGACTCCCCTGGTCTTTATTTTTTTCCACGTTCATTTACACAGTGAATTATGTAGTTACCACTTTTAGTAATGGAATAAGCCTTTGCAGACTCACCTCCTGTAAACAAAAACAAGGACCCTGATGGCAGCCATATTGCTCCCTGCCCTTCCCCTCCTTACCTTGAGTGATGTTTAAAGAGCACAGAGGTTTGCTTAAGGGAACTCATCCCTGCTGCCAGCACCAATGTCCTCTAACCCTCTTGCCCCTGAAAGTGCCGGTCTGAAGTGACTACCCTAGTGGTGTGATGTAGGATGTCCTCTAATATCCTTCCAGCTGGGGTATCATTTCTTTAAGGGTTTTTTCCCTATTAAATTCAGTTCTTCTAGAGTAAGAACCACCTTAGTATGAATGAGTTAGGTGAGCGTTCCAAAAGCGGGTAAAACCATAGAGAGCATGACACTGGAAACCAGAGGTAGGGGCACAGGAAGGAAGACCCAAAAGAGGGGTTGCTGGGAGTTTTGCCTTTTCTTTTTTTTCTTGTTAGACCTGGCCTAAACTTGTTGATATTTTTTAGCTTAAATCTGGAATCCCACTAAAACACAACATTTACGTCTGTCCCCAGGGCTGGATGGTACTTGCAGGACTCAGTGCATAAGCCTGAGTCCAAAGATGTTTGGGAAGAAACAGGCCAGTTTCCACTCCATGAGGGCAGGGACCTTACCTGGTTTTGCTTACCATTCAATTCTCAATTCCTAGCACAGTGCTTGGCACATAGTGTGTGCTCAGTGGACATCTGATTTAAAAAATGAACCAATAGGCTGAGTATGGTAGCTCACGCCAGTAATCCCAGAACTTTGGGAGGCCACGGTGAGAGGATTGCTTGAAGCCAGGAATTCAAGACCAGCCTGGCCAACATAGTGAGATCCTGTCTCTACAAAAAATTTTAAAATGTGCTGGGTGCAGTTGCTTATGCCTACAGTCCCAACTATTCAGGCCGAGGTGGGAGGGTCACTTGAGCCCAGGAGTTTGAGGCTGTGATGAGCTATGGAAGGCAGCTATGCTTATCACTATACTACTAACACTGCACGGTATGGACCACAGTGAGCTGTGATTTCATCACTTTACTCCAGCCTGGGCAACAGAGTGAGACTCTGTCTCTTAAAAAAGAAAACAAAAGAAAGAAAGAAAAGAAAAGAACAAACAAACAAGGGACCAGACTGACAAACAGCTTGAAGCAAAAGAGATATTGCAGAGATCTTCCAAGATGGGCAGTGAGAAAGTGTCTATGGTCACTCCAGGGGCTGCCAGGGATGTCCTTCCCCTCTCCTCCACTCCTGCGTTTTTTCCCATCTGAAGCTCAGGGTCGACCACCTGTGCTCTGTGCCTGCCTGTCCTCAACAGGAAAATCAACCAGTATAGAGTTCTTGAGACGTAACAGCTCTTACCACAGTCTATCCCTCTTGCATAGCACGTTTTGGGTCATAGAAGTATTTTCCCACAAATTGTCTAATTTGTGCTACACAATACTCTCATGCAGTGGGTAATTCCCACCTTACACAGGAGGAAACTGAGACTGAGAAGGATTAAAATGGCTTTGTGGGTGCAGAGCTGTAACTAGATCTCAGAACTCTGGATCCTTACACCCCACATCCTTTCTACTGCACTGTCCCAGGCACTAATGCAGACAAAAAGCCTCATCAGGATTCAGACCTTGCCCTCAAGAAGCTGAAAATCTAATTCTGAAAGAGAAAACTCCCATAAATAGTGAACATACCAATAAACATAGAGCAGCACTGCCTGTTCCTTCCCCAGTTTTACTCCTCAAGGATGTTCTGAAAGAAGAGGTAACTGTTGCTTTTTCTTAGAAGGGTTCTTTCTGTGTAAACTTATTTCCAGAGTGTAGAATGGGTGGTTCAGCCTATCTTCAGTTGTCTGCTATAATGGAGAGGAGAGGGAGAGCGTAAATAATAAAAACCCAAAGTTAATCCCAAAGATCCAACTTTAATCACCTGTGTCAATCTCACACTTCAGCAGACCTCATTAGGAATAACCACATCGGCCGGGCGCGGTGGCTCAAGCCTGTAATCCCAGCACTTTGGGAGGCCGAGACGGGCGGATCACGAGGTCAGGAGATCGAGACCATCCTGGCTAACACGGTGAAACCCCGTCTCTACTAAAAAATACAAAAAACTAGCCGGGCGAGGTGGCGGGCGCCTGTAGTCCCAGCTACTCCGGA
The DNA here is from genome assembly GCF_000951045.1 of Mandrillus leucophaeus. Lineage (NCBI taxonomy): Eukaryota > Metazoa > Chordata > Mammalia > Primates > Cercopithecidae > Mandrillus > Mandrillus leucophaeus. The sequence continues at coordinate 190,810 of NW_012106775.1, forward strand.
GGCTGAGGCAGGAGAATGGCGTAAACCCGGGAGGCGTTGCTTGCAGTGAGCTGAGATCCGGCCACCGCACTCCAGCCTGGGCGACAGAGCGAGACTCCGCCTCAAAAAAAAAAAAAAAAAAGAAATAACCACATCATAGATAGGAAAAAGAAAGCAAAATATCTAAATAAAAATCCATCTATAAACTAGATAACCTTCACCTTATACCAGTGTCATCTGTAACAGAGTTAGAACTACTAACACAGAATGTCCATGCTTTTGGACTTTCTTCCTCCCAGACTGTTTCATGTGTGTTCTCTCATTTGATGTTCTCAATTATCCTGTGCAGGAGGTAGTGCTGATATTGAGGTTTAGAACATTTAAGTGACTTGTGCAAACACCCACGGCTACTTAGTTGCAGAGCTGCAACTTGCACCAGAGCTCTTTTCAGCCCCCAACTCTTTTCCCACTTCTGCAACCACCCCTATCTCCTCCAATGGCTTCTCCTTCAGCCGTCCTTGAGAAAGACTCAGCAGCAGCAGCTCAGCCACCTGTGAGTCTGCAGCACTGGCTCTCGCCAGCTCTGTGGCTCACATCACAGTGGTTAAGTGTTCACTGACCACTTGGCTGTGTTACAATCATTTAATTAGTCTGTGTCACGGAGGAAGAGATGCTTTATTTATAAGCCTAATAGTGAAAACTTCTGAGTCTTCAGTTCACTATGAGCTTGGTGGCATTTGGATGATCTTGGGGTCTTCCAACTGTGCTCTTAATCCACTTTGTACCAAGAGGATAAACAAGGGAGGACTTTGTTCAGGGTGCAGCCACTGTGTTGAGGACTACAAGAAGGTTGTGGCTGGGTTAGCTGAGACAGGGCAGAAGGAAGGCAGGATAATGAGAAAAGCCACATTTTAGGACCTTAGGAAAAATAACCAGACCTTTTTATGCTCCTCTTGCAATGAAAAAAGTGTAGAATTTATCTTCTTGGGACCTGGGTTGGGGCAGTCTCAAGGTTCACATCCATGTGTCAGTTGACAGCCAGTGCTTCTCAGCCTCAGCTACATGTTTGAGCCACCTGGGAAGCTAAGACTCTGCACGATTCCAGTGGCAGCCAAGCATGGGAATGATGGTCAGAGTGCGGTGTGGTGACTGTCACGTGTTCTACACTAGGGTGAACTACATTTCCCAGAATTCCCTGTCCTGTGGGTTTCTAATTGGCATGGACCCCAAGATAAATTCTTGGGAGATTCCAAGGATGGAAGGGCAGCAGCACTTTCCAACACGTACGTTGTCACTCATTTGCCAGCCGGGCCTGCAACTGCTCCACCTTCTGGATCCTTCTTCAACTTCTCTGACTCCTGGGCCATATGTGTGCATTTAGCTCCATGGTGAAGAGCTGCAGCTTCTGCAGGACATTTGTACCATCATGGTCAAAGGCAACAAGAAGTGACATGAGTTTCAGTCCATCTTCATGTGGTTCCAGTTAAGGCCTGTGAGTTCCTGATTGTTCTCCCCAACTGCCTGTCCTGTGAACCTCACACACTCACGTCAGATGCAAAAACAACCACCTTATAGAGGCTGCTTAACCAGCTCTTACTATCGCAAAAGGTCAATACCTAAAATAAATTCATGTAAATGCTGATAGATATGTCTGTACTGTATTCATCCTTGTGTTCTGCTTCTTCCCTTGAGCCCTGATACAGGTGGTTTTCAAGATTGTGGTTGTTTGAAGGATTGGTATCCACCGAAGGAGGCCCAGTATAAGAAAGACATTCAGGTGATTCTGATCCATGGAAAGGCAGAGCTGACGCCTCCCTGTCTCTACCCCCACATCCCCAGGGGGACACCTGAGGGGGACCCTTTGAAAATCCTTGGTAGATGAGTAGTCTTCAAGTCTAGTGGTAAATGGGAGGCCCCTGGGCAGAATCTTAAAAATGCAAATTCCTGGGTTTACCTCAGATCCAGAAATCCAGATATCAGATGACCAATCCGAAAGTGAAACTTTTTTTTTTTTTTCTTTGAGACAGGATCTCACTCTGTTGCCCAGGCTAGTGTGCAGTGGCAAGATCGCAGCTCACTGCAGCTTAGACCTCCCAGGCTTAATCAATCCTCCCACCTCAGCCTCCCAAATGGCTGGAACTACAGGCATGCACCACCATGCCCAGCTAATTTTTTTGTATTTTTAGTAGAAACGGGGTTTCCCCGTGTTGCCCAGGCTGGCCTCAAACTCCAGAACACAAATGATTCACCTGTCAGGCATGAGCCACTACACCTGGCCTGAAAGTGAGAATTTTTAAAAAGTCCTTTGCCCCAGCCTTTCTGGGGTGCGGGGAATGTCATTTCTGATCCAGATGCTGGTTACATGGGGCTTTTGTTTGTGAATAGGCATCCAGCAGCACATGTGTGATTTGTGCCTTTTCCTATATGCATGTTATAACTCCATTGAGAGTTTTATAACACCCCCACCTCCCTCCCACCTTCCCATCCCAACCCTTCCCATGGAGTGTGGAGTAATCCCATACTCCAGTGACTGGCCAAAGCTGAAAGCCACTGGACTGCATGATTCCTTAGACACCCTTCCTGGCAAAGTAAAACACAGAGAAGGGAAATAGAAAAATGTTAAGCAATTAGGGATTAGTTAAGTCAAGATACATTCATCATTCTAATGATATAATCCTATGCCGTTATTACAGCATTGAAAGAAAAAACAAGTGAGGCAGCCAGTCAACTTGAAGCAATGAGAGTGGGTTGCAGGAGGTATGAGGAACCAGTTTGGAAAATCACATAGGAGCCAGATCATGGAAGGCTTTGAATGCAAACTGAGGAACAGGAAAAGCCACTTGCCAAAGGAGTGATTGATAAAAGTAGCTTTTTTTTTTTTTTCTGAGACAGAGTCTTGCTCTGTCACCCAGGCTGGAGTGCAATGGTGCAATATCAGTTCACTGCAACCTCCACCTCCTGGGTTCAAGTGATTCTCCTGCCTCAGCTTCCCAAGTAGCTGGGATTACAGGCGCCCACCACCATGCCCAGCTAATTTTTGTATTTTTTACTAGAGACAGGGTTTCACCATGTAGGTCAAGCTGGTCTCGAATGCCTGACCTCAGGTGATCCACCCGCCTCTGCCTCCCAAAATGCTGGGATTGGTGTCTCACACCTGTAATCCCAACACTGAGAGGCCAAGGAGGGAGTTCAAGACCAGCCTAGGCAACATAGCAAGACCTTGTCTCTACAAAACAATCAAAAATTAGCCAGGTGTGGTGACACGTGACTGTAGTCCTAGCGACTGAAGAAACTGAGGTGGGGGGATCACTTGAGCCAGGAGGTCAAGGCTGCAGTGAGCTGAGATCTCATCACTGCACTCAGCCCAGGCAATAGAGTGAGATCCTGTCTCAAAAAAAAAAAAAAAGAGCAATTATAAATCTAAAGTTATATTATCCATCATATTTAACTGCTCACAAAGTATATTGTTTGAAACGCAAACTGTTAACAATGAATGGGCCCTGGGGCTGCAATCAGGGACTTACCCTTCCTTGGAAGTCAAGACAGACTTTTCAACCTCAGTGTCTTTCTAAAGTGCCTGCAGTCTACACATGGTTCAAAGTGCATTTAAATGAGTGGAAAGAAAAAAGTCAATCCCCAATTCTCCCATTTTGAAGACGTGATAGGTTCTTGTGGGGCACAGCTGTTAAAGGTGAATTAAGATTTTCGATGTATGGTGCAGGTGTATAGTACAGGAAGAACCTTCACAGACTAGTCCATTTTTAGGCAGTAAGTGTCCAGAATACAGCCAACAGTGATCCTCAACAGTGGGCTTGGACCTGGGGGAGAAGGAAGCAGGGGTGACAACAGACAATTGTGTTGATTTACGTCATCTCTGAAGCTTTTTGAAATAAAGAAGTGGAGACCCTACCTGAGACCTGCCAAGTCAGAAGTCCCATAAGTGATCTGGTGCTGCCCAGATGAAATCCACCAGCCTAATGCTGTCTGCTACTTTCTTTAATATCCAGGGATAGAGCTCTTACAACCTCTCGCTCTTCTTTTTTTTTTTTTTTTTTTTGTGAGACAGTCTCACTCTGTCACCCAAGCTGGAGTGCAGTGGCGCAATCTCACCTCACTGCAACCTCCGCCTCCTGGGTTCAAGTGATTCTTGTGTGTCCCATACAACCTCTCGTGGTGGCCCCTTTTCTCAGGGTGACAACTGTGTGTACCTCCCGCCCCTACCTTCACCCCCAAATGACAACTCCGCAGACTAGAACTCTTGAGCTTTCAAAATAAAGGGAGAGTGAGACTTAAAATCATTGGTTAAGGACCAAAGGTATTGTCAAACTTCTTTTGAAAAGCCCACTTTCTTTCTCATTCTTGTTTGACTTGCAGTATGGTGATTTCACTCTTCCTTACTCTCCTGTACTGTAACTGTACCCTAACCTCTATTTTGAGGACTATCCAGAGAAAATTCTTTAATCCTGCAAGGAATTTCCTCTGAAACCCAAAACACTTCCAAACATTTCTCCACCGACCCCTTGGCCTGTGCAGACAGAATCTAAACTCATATTCACATTAGCCTCAGTCTGAAATCATCAACAAGACAAATCTAATAAGGAAAACAGTAAGGTGGGGCATTCCAAAGTCAGGGGCGAATTCCTGTGCACCCAAGCCGTTTCCTTCCTTCTCCTCATGCAGATAATTTAGAATGGTGCCCGAGCATCGTCTCTCCCACTCCTCACGTTCCTCCCCAGCAGAGGGCCTTTCCCCAAACATTCTGAAAGCTATTTTCGTTTGCAGTTTTTTCTTACTAACATTTTTCAGGAAAGGAAAGTTCACTTTAGTGTGCCCTGCTGCCTCATGAGACCACCTGATGATCTCCTTATCTCCGGGGTGGGCCCGGCTCTAGAGACACAGGCAGCCCTGTCCACGCCTGGCTCTGAGTGTTGTTTTGCTCAGCTCCCCAGAGAGTTTCAAGTGGCAGAGGCACAGAGTGCAAAAGCCCCAAACCTCAGGCCTGAGGGGGAAGAGTCTGGAAGCAGGAGGGTGAGCCTCAGCTTTCTAGCTCAGTCATACCCAGGCCCAGGTAACCAGGGGTACACCTAGCTGTGTCACTGGCAGGAGGATTCCTGCAACATTGGTGCTGGGTCTGCACAGATCTCATGAGGGTATGGCATAGGACCTGTCCATTTGTGTGGTCCAACAGGTAACATCCAATCAAATGGAACTATAGAGCCATACAGCTGGAGAGAGACCTCTAAGATGGTCGAATCCAACCTCCCCAACCCTTTATTGCAGTAGAGGAACTCGAAACCTACTGAGGCCAGAGGGGCAACCCAGCCAGAGTCTCACAGGTAGAGAAGAGCTGGACCACTCTCCTAGGCATTGCAGGTCTAGCATCCCACTGCTGCCCTTTGTCCCTTGTCACAAATGCAGACTAAGTCTGCTCTGAATACGTCTTCCCATAATCATTTTATTAGAGTTGGGTGTTGTGTGTGCAAAAATCATGCTCAATGTGTTTTTCCTCTTTTTTTTTTTTTATTTTTATTTTTATTTTTTATTTTTTTATTTTATTTTTTTTTTTTTTTTGAGACAGAGTTTTGCTCGTTACCCAGGCTGGAGTGTGATCGCACGATCTCGGCTCACTGCAACCTCCATCTCCCAGGTTCAAGCAATTCTCCTGCCTCAGCCTCCCGAGTAGATGGGATTACAGGCATGTGCCACCATACCCGGCTAATTTTGTATTTTTAGTAGAAACGGGGTTGCTCCATGTTGGTCAGGTTGGTCTTGAACTCCCGACCTCAGGTGATCCACTTGCCTTGGCCTCCCAAAATGCTGGGATTACAGGCATGAGTCACCACACCCGGCCAACAGAAGACTTCTGAGACCAAACATGTTGGGAGTTTTTCCCACCACCAAGCAAGCAATCTGTTCCACAGTGGACACCAGCTGGATGTCCTTTAATTCAGTTCTGGTGCTTTCTACCAGGCATCACATCAGATCCCATAGGGTGAGGGCTCAGTCCCCAAGACTCAGTCCTCCCTCTGTACTACCAGTTGCAAGTCTGGGCCTCCAGAATTTCTAGCCTACTGGCTTGAAGCTGGGACTCTTACAACACACTCTTTAGGTTCAATTAATTTGCCAGAGTGGCTCACAGAACTCAGGGAAACACATTTACTGGTTTATTGTAAAGGATATCTTAAAGGATACAAATAAACCGCCAGATGAAGAGATACATAAGGCGAGGTCTGGGAGGGTCCCGAGCATAAGAATTCCTGTCCCTGTGAAGCTAGAGTGCGCCACCCTGCCCTGAAAGTGAGTTCCTCTTAACCTTTCTGTAAGCATCCATGTCTTCAGCTATCCAGAAGTTCTCTGAACCCTTTTGAGTTTTTATGGAGGCTTCATTACATAGGCATGATTGATTAAACCACTGGCCATTGGTGATGAACTCAACCTTCAGCCTCTCTACCCTCCTGGAGGTTGGGGAGTGGAGCTGAAAGTCCCAGCCCCCTAATCCTGCCTTGGTCTTTCTGGTGAACAGTCCCCATCCTGAAGCTCCCTACCCGCTGCCAGATAATGTCAACTCATTAGCATGCAAAAGGCATCATTTTGGTGCTTCTAAGGATTTTGAGAATTGAATGCCAAAAAATGGGTTGAAGACCAAATATATAGTTCACAATATCACAGGGGCAAGTATGTTTTTCTGTTTTTAATTCATTGGACAGATAGTGCATGTATCTACTACAAAATTCAAAAGATCACAAAAGGGTGTACAGTAAAAAGTTTCCCTCCTACTCCTGCCCGCAGTCTCCCATTCGCCATCGCAGAAGGCAAGGCTGTTCCATCCTCCCAAAGATAAGCAAGTATGCATGTGTATATTTTTCTTTTTTAAAATAAATGAGTGTGTGTTTTATACATCATTCTGCTCCTTGCTTTTTGACTTAATAATGCATTCATTTATTAATCTAGTAAACACAGTACTAAGGAGATCCTATTATGTGCCAAGCAGTGTCTGGGATTCAGAGAGAACCACATAGATTCCCTATGTCTAGAAACTTCCTGGGGGATATAATAGTAAACAAAGAAGTGTATGATGTCAGGTGAAGAAAAGTCAGTGCAGGAAAGGCAGAGTGCTCTTTTGCACAAGGTAATCAGGGAGTGCAGTCAGCGAGAAGGTCTTGTAGGTACTTGGCCAAAGAACTCTAGGCAGAGAGGGCACCAGGGGAGAGACCCTGAAGCTGGGGACATGCCAGGCTCTCATGCCCCTGGGCCAACACAGGGTTGAGATGCCTCAAGTGTCAAGGAGTGAAGAATGTGAGAAAAGAGATTGACTGCTCAGGGAGGGATCCCGTCAGGTAAATCCTTCTAAGGATGCAGATTTTATTCTAAGTGACGTGGAAGCCTTTGGATGGCTCTGAGCCAGAGGGAGACATGCTGACTGTGGTTGTTGGGTGGGGAATACAGTGTAGACAGGGGAAAGGTGGGAACAGGACATTGTCACAAGGTGCTTGTGTCCAGCTGAGCAGTCCTGGTGGCCTGGATCAGCCTGGTGGTGGCGGCACTGAGGAAAAGCCAGATTCTGAATATGTTTGGAAAATAGGGCCCATGTGATTTACTAGGATGTGGAGTGTGAGAGAACAGGAGGCTAGATGAGCCTGGGGTTTTGGCCTGAACCACTGGGGGAATGGTGCATTGAACCTGAGACAGGAAAAGCAGGGGAAGGGAGAAATCCAACCTTTGGTTTGGGACATGTTACGTTAGAGGTGCTGAGTCAATGTTCAAGAACTGGCAGTTGGATATAGGAGTGTGGACCTCAGGCGGAGGTCAGGGTTGGAGAGACAAATTTGAGGCCCATTCACACACAGGTGTTACCTAGAGCCCTGGGAACAGATGGGATTAGAGCAACTTCCTGACATTTTTCACATCATGGCTCCACTCTGGGTAAACCGAGAGAAAGACTGGGACTCCAGGGCCTCCTGCCCCTCCCAAAGGCCGAGGAGATCGGTTGCACCTGCCACTCCTTTGCAGCATCGTGCATTGCGTGGCCATGCAGTGTGAAGTAGGCGAAAGAGCCCCTAGAACACAGGACAGCTTGGGAACTGGTCAGCTGGATGACAACAGCCATGGACCCCTCTCAGCCTGGTTGCAACACCCAGAAGTTTCAAATTATGTGGTCTCTGAGGGCCCTTCCTTCCAGCTGTAACGTTATTTGCCTGTAAGTCAAGTGGTATGAGGCGTACAAAAGGAATTCCCGTACACGGCCCACATGAAAAAATACAAGGATTTTAAAAGAGAAAGAGGAAAGAGTGCAATTAATTGTGGAGGCTTTTCTGGGGAGAGGAAGGTAATTTCAAACTTACCGAAAAGTTGCAAAAACTGTCCGCCCCCTCCCATATATATGTGTGTGTGTGTGTGTGTGTGTGTGTGTGTGTGTGTATCTATACAGATTGGTTTTTTAATATACATTTATATTTTTTTATTTTTTCCTGACCCATTTGAGGGTAATTTGCAAAACTGTGTCCCTTCACCCCTTAATATTTCAACATGTATTTTCTAAAAACAAAGATATTCTCTTACATAACCAGAGTACAATTATCAGGAAACTAACATCATTGATAAAAGCTTATTCAAATTTTGCCAGTTATCCCTTAGAGCAAAAAATTGTTATCAGCTGGGCACAGTGGCTCATGCCTATAATCCCAGCACTTTGGGAGGCTAAGGCAGATGGATCACCTGAAGTCAGGAGTTTGAGACCAGCCTGGCCAACATGGTGAAACCCCATCTCTACTAAAAATACAAGAATTGGCGTGGTGGCAGGCACCTGTAATCCCAGCTACTTGGGAGGCTGAGGCAGAAGAATCGCTTGAACCCAGGAGGTGGAGGTTGCAGTGAGCTGAGATTGTGCCATTGCACTCCAGCCTGGGTGACAGAGCAAGACTCTGTCTAAAAAAAAAAAAAAAAGTTTTAATCCTGGAGTACGTATTGCATTTAGATGTTGTGTCTTTTCAGCCTCTGTCACTCATGGCCTTCATGTTTTTAAAGATTACAAGTCTTGGATTTGGTTTACCTGGTGATTCCTTGTGATTGGATTCAGGTTTTGCATTTGGGGGTGGAAAGCTTTTTTAAGGGGGTAAGATCTAAGTCTGGCAAGTTGGGATGAGCCCAGAGGGAGATCAGGGCAGTGCTGCTGACACATGGAGAACAAGCCCTTTGGGTGGGGACCAGGCAGCTCAGAAACCTGAATATTCCCCTAAAAAGAGAATATTCTCCTGGTGTGTGCACGGAGAATGTTAAATATTCTCTAAGCTCTTGGGCAAGATAAGGGACTCTGTCCCTAGTGGATTTAGTCTTCCGGGTTATTCTGAATATATCTAATAGATCATTGCTTCTGTGTATGGATGTGTTGTCTCATTTAATCCTTTGGTGACTTGAGAGGTGATGACGTTTCTGTTGTTTTACAAATAGGAAAACTGAGGCACAAGGAGCACAGCCATTTAGAGACAGAACTGGGCATTGAACCAGACCTCAGCCTCCAAGCTCACGCTGCACTGTGCTGTTTCAAACCCATTAAAGGGTTTTCTCCGCAATCAGTCCTTGCTTTGCTTTGCTCAAAACAAGACTTAAATAAAGACGCCAGCTCCATTTTCCACTCATGTCAGTGATTGATACTTGATTAATGTTCAGGATTGCTGTCATCTAGAGCATAATTTTCGCAGATGCAAAGACCAATTTTGTTGTTACTGAGGCGGAAAGATCTATTTCCTCATAAGTTAGCAAGCAGATTTGGAGGGAAGCAGGAACCACAGGGTGTCTTGCTGACTGATTCTGAAAGGAAGCTGTGCCACATTCGGCATTGTTAGCATTTATGGCTGGTGGGTCAGAAGGTCCAAGTACATGAGTGTGACCACCTCCTAGGCTGCTGCAATACAGCTATGTAACAGTCAGCATAGCCACAGACTTCTGAAGCGATCATATCTGCTTTCTCAGTGTTGTCCTGAGTGGCACAGGGAACCTTGGAGAGCTCCCTTCCCTGACTTTCCAGGGGTGACAGTGATTGTTGGAGTCCTATAACTCGCCAGCTTACCCTACCGATAATTCTCCTGAAGAAGACTTGCTGCTTGTCAGAAACAGTGAGCCAGCTGGCAGCCTCCCTGGGACTCTTATTCAGGTGCAGCCGAAGGAGTACTGGATTCCAATCCAGCTTCCTACCACACACGGCCTAACCTCTCTCGGCTGTTGGCAGTAGGAGCAATGTGCTGAGTACCTGGCCCCAGTTCCTGGCACAGAGATGTAATCATTCTTGGTTTTTCTTCTTCTCCTTTATTTTCTGTCCGTTCTCTGCCTCCGTGTGGCTCCCCGGTACCTCTTCCCCTTCTCTGATTCCCTCAGTAAAATCAAGAGTTATTTTATACTAAAATATAAATCAATTACAGAAGCTGGGAGGCCAGATCTGACAGCTCCCACTCATCTCTGACCAGGAGAGGAAAAGACCCTTCAAATTCTAGTTTGAAAAGCAATGAGCTTGACCTTAGGAGGTTGGGCTGCCTACAAAGAATCACTTCCTAATTTTGGCTGGGGAGATAAGGACTGGAAGTTTGGGAGGGCATAAGCATATGAGAGGGGGAGAAGTGAGTCGTGGGATGCTGCAAGATACTCACCAAGGGAAGCTATAGCATCCCTAACCAGTGACCCGTTTCGGAGGAGGGACCAGGCTGTGCGTATGTGTTTGGGAAATGGGGGTAAGTGGCTGGCCATCTTACATTTAAAATTAAAATAACTTCCCTGGAAGTATGAATATGGAAAATAAACAGTCTGCGAGCTTAGATAAATGGTTGTGCATGTAAAATGGATTAATAATGTCAGTGTTTGGAAAGTGCCTGCCCAGAGTAAGCCCTCGGCATGTGGTAGCCATTTTTGTAGTGTAGAAGGACACAGACTCTGGAACCAAATTGCCTGCATCCCCATCCCAGCTTGAACATTTCTGGTTGTGCAGCCTTGGGAAAGTTGCTCTACCTCTATGTGTCTCACTCAGTTTTCTCTTCTGCAAAATGAGTATAAGCATAGTACACACATAATAGGGCTGTTGTGAAAATTGGGTGGATTCATGAATATAAGGCACTTAGAAAAATGCCTCACACATATGAAGCTTGAGGTAAGGGTTATTACCTACTGTACTGATAAGAGAGTCCGTATGAAAATTACCACTAGTTATTGCTCCAATGCAGGCATATTTGAGGACACCAACAAAAAAGGCTGTAATCTTGAAATTAGATCACAAGCTTTATTTCAAGGCTAGATCTCTGCAGAAGATAAAGCCAGGCATCTCAAGTGTGGGTTAAGAGTCACCCGTGGGACCGAGCGTGCTTACTCTTCTGAAGTTCTAGCTCTTGAAAGGAGACAGTTGGAGCTCTTTATCTCTGTTCGTGACAATGTGTCCTTTGAACAAGGATCTGACACCACTGCATTAGTTTGTGAGGGCTACCATAACAAAGTGCCACAATCTGGATATCTGAAGTGACAGAAATGTATCTCACAGTTCTGGAGGCTGGAAGTCCAAGATCAGTATGTCAGCAGGATTGGTCCCTTCTGAGAGCTGTGAGAGAGAATCTGCTCCCTGCCTCTCTCCTGGCTTCTGGTGGTTTGCTGGAAGCCTTGGGCATTCCTTGGCTGGTAGATGCCTCACCCCCATCTCAGCGTTCATCTTCACCAGGTGCTCTCGCTGTGCATGTCACTCTCTGTCCAGAGTTCCCTCTGTAATGACACAGTCAGATTACATTAGGGCCCACCCTCATGACCTTGTCTTAATTTGGTCGTGTGCAAAGACTCTATTTCCAAATAAGGTCATGTTCACAGGTGCTAGTGTTTAGGACTTCAACATCTTTTAGGGAAAGACTTAACCCATAAAACTCACAATCCCTCCACCCATGTCTGAATTGCTGACACTGCCTTCCAGCTGGCCGTTCCATCACCCCTCTCTTCCCATCCCACTCACCTTCCACACGGGCTGAAAAATCATTCTTTGACTGCATTTTCACCATGGAGGCATCATACTGATACTTCTATCAGAAAAGAATGTCAAGCTCAAATGTGTCAAAATCAAACACTATCATGTTGAAAGGCAAGCTTGTATAATGTTGTAGGGAGAGGATATGACCTGGTTATTGGGTAAAGAAAACTAAGGCTTTATTTTGTGTGAGGGGCTCTCTGTTGGCCCAGTGCTCTGGCAGAAGTTCAGTGGGGGAAGGAGAGAAATGGCCATCTGAGGTCATTTGAGTTGGATTTAGATGAGCCTGATACACAAGACCCTCCCTGAGCTCTGTTCTGTCCTGAGAGGAGGCCCACAGTGCCAGAGAATTCACATCTAGAGCTGAGGCTCCGCACATCCCCACTCTGCTGCTGCCCAGCTGCGTGAACTTGGACCTGCCTTTCTGGGGCTTAGGGTTCTCATTGGTCCTGAGGAAGGATTAAGAATGGAGCGACCTTTGACTGAGCAGCTGCTGTGTATATGTAACTTCCTCTTTAATCCTCACAACAAGCCACTGAGGTGGATGTTGTTATGCCCATTTCATCCACAGGAAACTTCAGAGAAATTAAGAGACCCCAAAGCCCACATTTCTTGTGTTACGTGACCCTGCCTCTTTAACTAACTCTTGAATCAGTGGTTTTTCCATCCCAGCTACATAGTCCATTCACTTGGGAGAACTTTGGGTTAGAGGTTTAGCATCTCTGGGAGTGGATACTGGTATTTTGCGAGTGCTTTCCAAGCGATTTTGATGTATTTCTAGTGTTGAGAACCACTGCTATAAATGCTTTGTGGATCTTGCCTGTTCTGGAAGCCACAGTGAGTGCACATTGCCTCTGTGGTAATTGCTAAACTCCTCAGCCTGGAGTCCTGAGCCTCCCACTAACCTCTTTTCTCCTTTGCAGCTTTCCCAACCAGTGTCCCTTTGTTGTAGTTTCACATGTTGTGATCAACTGCCCCTTGGATTCCTTATGGGTTGGACGGGTCAGCATGGCGCTCTCTGGCCTCTGCCAGGTGACACAGATTCTGGCTTTCTGGCCCTGACATCATTCTTGATTCAGAGATTGTCTGTACCAGGTTTTACAAATTATCTCAACCCACTAGTGTATCATGAAATCAGCAGAGTGGTACATTTGAAAATAAAAGAAGAAAACAGAGTGGATCACAGTAAGGGAAAGATTTGGAGCTATATATACAGTATATATAGTCTTCATGAAAAGTACTTATATTTCTTACAGCAGGTTCTGGTGCAGTCAAAAATGTTTGAACTGTTGAATGTTTGAATGAATAGTTTGAACCTATACCAACACATCTTTATCATTGCTTGTAGAACCTAGGGCAAAATTCTTCTCCTCTAAGATCATGGAATAGTAGAGGAAAAGACCTAGAGGTCATGCTGCTGACTGATCCCCAATATCAGGGCCTGGCAGGATCCCTAGGGAACTTGCACAAGGATCCCTAGGAAACTTATTAAAAATGCTGATTCCTCAGGCCCAGTGCTGGAAATTGTAATTCACTTGACCCAGGAATGTGTATTTTCTGATTCTGAGTTTCATGAACCTCTGATCTAATCTACTTTCTTCATTTGATATTGAGTGACATGCCCAAGACCACATAGCTCATTAGTGACAGAACTGGGATTCTCCATCCCTTGCCCTCCTCCATCTTTTCATTCCACCAGAGTCTAGAGAAGAGCAAGGCAGTGATTCTGGCCCAGACTGCAAGGTAAAATTAACTGTAAAAAATTTTGAAACTGTGGATGCCCTGGCTAGCCCCATCCCAAACCAGTTAAGCCACAGTCTATGGAGGTGGGCCTGAATGTCTTCTGGGAATGCTTCTCAAACTTTAGGGAGCGTGCAACTCATCTGAGGATCTTGTTAAAATGTAGGTTCTGCTTCCATGGGTCTGGGATGGGGCATTTCTATTAGGTTGGTGCAAAAGTAGTTGCAGTTTTTGCCATTAAAAATGGGAATTGAACCCATTTTTTAAAATGGCAAAAACAGTAATTAATGGGCTCCCATTGATGCTGCTGCCTGTCCAGGGACCATGCTTTGTGTAGCAAGGCCTTAAGGCATGGTCCCAGGTCTCTAAAAGCCTAAAGATTTCCACACCTCTGCCAGCATCTCTCTTGCCTAGCTCAATTTGTACCTTCTGAATTTGCATATGATCACCCTTCAGCAGTGATTTTCCACTGTATCATTTATTAAAAGTCAGCCTCCCTACACACATTTTAAGTATCTTGTCAGAAGGGATGGACCTTCGTTGCAAATTTTTCCCCCTTGCCCTCCCCACCTCATCCATCTGGTACTGTTTTCTTCTCTACAATGTTTACTAAGCTTTGTAACAGGCTCCATGACCAACTCTGGCTTAGCACTCTGCATCCAGCAAATAGTTATGGCACATCCAACTGGCAAACTCTGGTTTAGCGCTCTGTATCCATGATCAACTCTGGCTTAGCACTTTGCATCTGGCAAATAGTTATGGCACATCCAACTGGATGGGATACAAAGGTGCACCAGACCCACAGCCTTTCTTGGAGGAGCTTATTGTCTGGTAGGTGTAGCAAGAAAAGTGCAAAAGTCGTTATAGCTCATGCCTGCTGAGAGGCACAGATACTGTGCAAAGGAGTTGAGAGCAGGGAGCCAGATTACATGGGTTCACATCCCAGCTCAACTACTAGACAGTTGCGTAGTCTTGGAAAAATCATTGATCCTCAATTTCCCCAATTATAAAATAGGGATAGGATAGTACATAATTCACAGGATTCTTTTGCAAGTTAAATCAGTTAACGAGTATCAAGTGCTGGCAAGTATATGTGAGTGCTAGTGTGATTCAGTTATATTGCTGGTAAGTATATGCGAGTGCTAGTCTGATTTAGTTATATTGAAAGCAGTATCATGACATTTGTGCTAGACCTTGAAGTATTCATCACATTCAGATATCCAGAAGTGGAGAAAGGGCACTCCTGGTGGTAGGAGCAACATGGGCAAAGGCAGAGAGGCAGACATACAACGACATATAGAGCTAGGAGTTTAGTTTGACTGACACAGCAGTAGTGCTGAGGGGAGCAGTAGCTAATGGGCATAGAAAGCCACTTGATGTCAGTTGGTGGAAATCCTTCAAGACCACACGAAAGAGTTCAGCTTTTGTTCTGGAAGCGACAGAGAGCTGTCCTGGAAGATCTTTTAAATCTATCTTTTCTTACAAAGGTTGCCCAGTGTGATGTGACTGTGAGTAGAGCATAATAACCACTCACCCCTTTTAGGTGGTTGTGGTTATTTTCTTCATCCCTATTTGTGTCTGCTTCATGTTGCTGGTGTGGGCTTCTCATTGTCTGAGTGAACATTCAAAGCAAGTAAGTAACCTTGGGCCAGGTCACCAAAAGGATTGCAGAGCACAGAATCCTCCATCTAGACATTGGAACTCATGACCCCGAGTCTCTGGGCCACTCTTTGCCATTGGAATCTTGTCACCTTCCAGCGACAAAATTCTTAAAAGATCATACTCCCCCATTACGAGCTTTGAGCAGGAACCTGCAGCTCCCACACTGTTGTTATTCCTTCTGCCCCTTCATTATTTTTATGTTTTGTTTTGTTTAATGAGAATTTGGGGTTAGCTGTGACATCACCCCCACCTCCGATTAATTTTATACCCAAAGGCAGCACATCTTAAGACACAAGGGGGAGAGGGTAGGTGAAGAGTCCCCCTCCCCTCTAAGTCTTAACCCTGTACAGTCAAATGATAGGCTGATTCTTCACACACACACACACACACACACACACACACACACACACACACACGGGCGCGTTAGTAGGCAGCATGCTAGAACTGCATGCTACTGTGTGACCTAATGGCAAATTGTTTAACTTCTCTACATACCCAACTGTAGCATGAGGATTATAAGAGTATCTACTTCGTGGAATTGTCATGAGGATGGACTGAGTTTAGTACAAGTAAAGCAGTTAGGATCTGCACATGATCAGTGATCAATAAGCGTTAGCTAGTTTTGTTACAATGGAGGAAGTTTGAAAAGTTTATTAGAGTGAGAAAGAAGATTTAATCACCGCTTGGGAAAGGAGCAAAAGAATTTATCAAAGCATTGTATGTGAAAATCTATGGCAATACATTTGAAAATCTAGAGGAAATGGAGAATTTCTTGGCAAAATACAAAGTCTCAAAATTGTCCCCAAAGAGGTAGAATACCTGAATAGACCAATAATCATAAAATACATTAGAAATTTTATTAAAGAGATTCCCTTTTTTAAAAGTCCTCATGGTCTTGTAACTGGGTACTAGCTAGTCTTCAAAAACCAGGTAGATCCTTTGTTATTCAAACTATTTCAGACCATAGCATAAGATGAAAATTTCCTCCAATTCGTTTTATGAAGCCAGCATGACCTGAATACCCAAACCTAAAAAGAACACATCTCTTCTATCTCAAAAGCTTTGAGAAAAAAAGATTACCCTAACAGAGAAAGATGGAGAAGAAAGTAAGACTCTGTGTGCACAACATGTACTTGCTTTAAAGCAGTGGGTCTCCACCTGGGCAGCACCAGCCCCCACTCCCAGAGATCCTGATTTAATTAGTCTGGGAAGAGCTGGTCCATAAATACGTTTTCCAGCTCCCTGGAACAATTGCTTTAGGGGAACTGGAAATTATAGAAGCCCACAGGCCTGGTTTATAGCTCTAATCCATCCCATCTCAACAGCCATTCGAGAAGAGACTTTTTGCCCAAACTTTGGCATGATCAGAGCTAAGAGAGCCATTCTTTGGCCATAGATGTGCTAAGTCTCCCATCAGAGCCTTAAAGGGTTCCACAAAACTGCAAGTGCCATATCTTCAGAGATCAGAGACCTAGCCAGGAACAAACCACTCATATTTTTAAGTTCTGAGCCAGCAACCTCGTCTGCTGCAAAAGAAGGCCAGGAAAACCCAGAGAGAGTTTTCATCACTGGAATCCAATGGGATTTTAATGACAGACCTGTTCATTATCGTGCTGCAAGGTAATTAAGCACACATGGCAAGCAGTTCACATAAATAATTAAATAGCAATGCGTGCACACAGACAATCCATGTTTTCAGCTTCCCTGTTCTTCATGCATTCTGCATTTCCTATATTTAGTCCCAATATGGATAGCACTGTTGCCACTCTGTGACTGAAGCCTCATCACTCAGTCCTGGGAAGCCCACAGAAGAGGGAGGGACTGGATCCTATTTCTCCAGTGGTTGGTGTTCCCTGACAAGGAACTCTAGCGTCCCTTTGGATCACCAATCTTCAGAACCCAAGAAAATGATTAGCTTTACTGTCTGTCTTCAGCCCCAGTTTTTAAGGGTAAATCTAGTTTCAATCCCTTGTTTCATTAAATAATAAGTATAAGGCACCTTGAACAATTGTTACCATAAAACAATATCAAAAATTAATAAGTGAGTGGATTGGTGGCTTAGGTTTGATTAATATAGATTTGATTAATTAATATATGATTAATTAATTCTATTCCTGTGTACCCCACACCACCTCCCATCCATAGCAGGAAATCTCACTGGGTCCTCAGAGTCACTGCATCATTCAACAAAGTAAAAAGAAAAGACAAATAATGCCAAGGGGTGGTGCTGAAATGGTCTAATGTCTGGTGTTTGCTTTATAATCTTCCCTAAAAAGAACAGTTAGGGGGTGGGAATAGATTAAACAGGATTAACAAGATATTAATTGTTGAAACTGGATAGTAGGCATATGTGGTGTTTGTTGCACTTTTCTCTTTTTGTGTATGTTTGAAACTTTTCCATAAAATCAAAGCGTACAAGGGAGAATGTTGGGTCCAGTCTCTCTTGCCAACTACAAGATCTCATTGCAAAGGTCTCTATACCTATCGCCAGAGCCCTCTTGAATAAAGTGTGCCTTATCATGTTAAAAAAAAATCATAACAATACAAAAGAGAGACATGCTAATAGGGATGAGCTTCCATCAGCACATAACTGATGGAAGGTCCTGGACCCTGAAATCATGGGGAATATCCCAAAAGAAGGACTGGAGTCTCAGTGTAGATACGCTTCTTGTGATTGGCAGTGTTTATACAATGCCTGGCTGAGCTAGTATTGTATAAAAGGTATCCAGCAGATATCATCATTATTATTGTAGCCCAGGACAAGGTGATCTAGTGGGAAAGCGGCTGAGGAAAAAAGGATTTCTTCGAGGTATTTAATTTGAAATCGTTTTAGCCCTTATAGGTGAAAATGCACACAGAAGTGTGAGTCTTTGTTCCCGTAGAATGATTTCACCAGCTCAGTCTGGCAGCCTTCACCTTTTCAGTTAATGCTGACAATGTCAGGCACTCTATCAGGAAGGGAAAGCATAAGTGTGGAGGCTAGAAAGTTCCAGAGCTTATGGAGACATCTGTTCATGGCTCCAGGAAGAATGTTCTAATAGGTATTCTCGCTTTGCTTGCTCCTTTATCTTCTCGCTTTGTCCCATATTTGTATTCTCTCTCTCTCTCTCTCTCTCCACTTTGATTAGAGTTTGGAAGACTTAGAATATCTTCCTTTTGAACAGCGCCTGGCCTGGTCAATGATGTTTACTTATCAACATTCAGGAATCACTTTCATTCACTCTCAAGCTCCATCATGTAAGAAACTCTGAAGCCAGCCAGGTCGATGTTTATTTGTTTTGTTGTTGTTGTTTGTTTGTTTGTTTGTTTTTAACATAAAAGGAGGGTGCTAAAACTTCAGAACAGCACACAATAGCCAACAGAGCCTCAGCTGGAGGGCAAGGAGGGTTGGAAGAGCTGGTGCACGCTTGAGTCAGATGTTAACCAAAGATTATTGATGGTCTACTTAATCTGCAGAGGATCACCTTGACGGAGCTGGGCTGCCTGTCCTGATTTCTGTCCAACTGTGAAATTTCTGAGTGATGGCAGATTGGCCTCGCCAGCCGCAGCAGCTGCCCCAGGCTCTGAGGCCCACTGAAAAGCAGTCTGAGAAAAGGACTGTAGTTGGGTTTTTTGTTTGTTTTGTTTGTTTGGGTTTGGGGTTTCATTTTAGCATTTACTGGCTGAGAATCCCTTATATGTATTTAGGACTTCACGATGTAGAAAGCTTATTTCGTTTCTGAATCATCTCATTGGACGTTCCAGTATCCCTGTAAGGCAGGCTGACCAGAGGTCTCAAACCCATGTTTACAGATAAGGAAACTAATACTCAGAATTTAGTGATTTTTGCAGAGCTACAACTAAATTATTAAGTTCCCTGCCATTAGGAGAGTTAACAATCCAGAGAGAAAGACAAGATGATGTACCAAATACTATCTTAAATATGCAGCATCTGGAATTTGGCTGGGGCTCAAAAGGATTGAAAGAATGGATGGATGGATGGATGGATGGATGATGGATGGAGCTCCTGGAGGTCAGAAAGTGGATCTTACTCACCTTTGTACCCCTGGTGGCCACTACAATGCTGTGACATGGAGGACCCACTAAGTAAATATTTGTTGAATGAATAATCTGCTTGTGTATGCATATACTTTGTATGTAGGTAACTTTCTGAACTTTAAAGAATGGAAGGGACTGACAAATGCAATGTGGATACAATTATTTATCAGCACACGTGATTCACCATATTGTGATGTAGAAAATCATCCATTCATTCATGTATTTCTTCAGTAGATATTTTTGAGTGCCAGCTGTCTACCAGATTCTACTAGATTCTATCTAGGTATTGGTAACGCAACAGTGAACCAAAGCAGTCGAAAACAGGTAAAGTCCCTGCTTTCATGGAAATCGCCTTTTAATGGGAGACAGCAGGCAGCAAGCAACTAAATAGACAATATGTTAGTACTGAGAAAGAAAAGTGAAGCTGATGAGGTGAAAAAAAGTGATGATGTAGGAGTTGCTAGTTTCACCACAAAGGTTTCTCTGATACAGTGTCATTTGAGCAGAGACCCAAAAGAATTGAGGGGACAAGTCAGGAGGTGTTTTAGGGGAATAATATTCCAGTCAGAAGAAACAGCAGGTGCCACAGCACTGAGGCAGGAGCGTGCTTGGGGGGTTTGAGGAACAGCTATGAGCCCAACATGACTGGAGAGGGGAGTAAACGAGGCAGACAGTTACAGGAGATTAAAGGGATTTGAGCAGAAGAGTGATGGATCTCCAAAGCTACTGCTACCATCTAAATGAGCTGCTAGTGTGGTGAAGGGTTACCCGCAGGCCTGATGGTGATCCCGCTGCCAACATAGCCACCATGTTGCTTGGCATTGACCTACAATGCCCACTCAGAACAGCTGCACACTCAGCAGTTGTCCCTGGGTGCTGGAGGGGCCTTGGGGATCCATGGCCTCAAGCTGCTAAATCCAACTTCAAATTCATTTCCACTATCATCTCAAGTAGTTGTGACTTCATAGTCCTAAAACTTCTCCCAAAGGGAAGGAAGAAAAATATCCATAATTCATACACATTTGTAATCTGTACTTAGGTTTTCTTAGATTTTGGCTTTTACTGTCGCCCAGACTGGAATGCAGGGGCGCAATATCAGCTCACTGCCACCTCTGTCTCACAGGTTCAAGCAATTCTCCTGCCTCAGCTTCCTGAGTAGCTGGGACTACAGGCATGCACCTCCATGCCCAGCGAATTTTTTTGTATTTTTTAGTAGAGACAGGGTTTCACCATGTTGGCCAGGCTAGTCTTGAACCCCTGACCTAAGGTGATCTGCCCACCTTGGCCTCTCAAAGTGTTGGGATTACAGGCGTAAGCCACCACACCCGGCCTATTTTGGCTTTTTGTTTTTTGTTTTTTTGAGACCGAGTCTGACTCTGTCCCCCAGGCTGGAGTACAGTGTCACAATCTCGGCTCACTGCTACCTCCACCTCCCGGGTTCAAGTGATTCTCCTTCCTCAGCCTCCCGAATAGCTGGGA
>NW_012106775.1:212308-232867 GCF_000951045.1 Mandrillus leucophaeus
TGAGCCATCTTGGGGATGAGACCCAAGGGTAGACACAAAATTCATTTATGTGTCATATACACCTAATACACATAGCCTGAAGGTACATTTATACAATATTTTTCATAATTTTGTGCAAGAAACAAAGTTTTGGCTGTGTTTTTACTGTGACCCATCACATGAGGTCAGGTGTGAAATTTTTAACCTGTGGCATCATGTCAGCGCTCAGAAAGTTGCAGATTTGGGAGCATTTCAGATTTTCTGATTAGGGATGCTTAACCTGTACAGAGAGCTGCCATATATATCCTGCACCCGGTTTCCCCTGTAATTGACGTCTTACATTAGTGTGGTACATCTGCTACAATTATTGAACCAATGTTAACACATTATTATTAACCAAAGTCCATAGTTTTTTCAGATTTCCTTAGTTTTGCACAATGGCATTCTCTTCCAGGATCTCATCTAGGGCACCACCTTACATTTAGTTGTCATGTCTCCTTAGCGTCCTCTTTTTTTTTTTTTTTGAAATGGAGTCTCACTCTGTGGCCCAGGCTGGAGTACAGTGGTGTGATCTCAGCTCACTGCAACCTCTGCCATCCAGGTTCAAGTGATTCTCCTGCCTCAGCCTCCTGAGTAGGTGGGATTACAGGTGCATGCCACCACGCCTGGCTAATTTTTTGTATCTTAGTAGAGACGGGGGTTTCACCTTCTTGGCCAGGCTGATCTTGAACTCCTGACCTTGTGGTCCACCTGCCTCAGCCTCCCAAAGTGCTGGGATTATAGGCATGAGCCACTGCGCCCAGCCCTTAGCCTCCTCTTAGCTATGCCAGTCTCTCAGACTTTTCTTGTTTTTTTTTAATAACCTTGACAGTTTTGAGGAGTTCTGGTCAGGCCTATTATAGAATACTCTTCTGTTGATATTTGCCTGATGTGTTTTCTCATGACTAGACTTGGGTTATATGTTTTGGGGGTAAAGACCCCAGAGGTAAAGTGCCATTTTCATCACATATATCAAGGGTAATGTACTCTCAGCATGGTTTATCACTGTTAATGTTGACCTTGATCACCTGACTGAGGTAGTGTTTGAGGCAGTATTTGTCAAGTTTGTCCTCTGTGAAATTACTCTTCTCCTACAGCCTCTCCTGCCCTGCTTTTTCCATGCTACTCTCTGGAAGGAAGTCACTATGCACAACCCACACTTAAGAAGTGGGGACCTGCCGGGCACAGTGGCTCACACCTGTAATCCCCACAATCTGGGAGGCCAAGGCAGGTGGATCACCTGGGGTCAAGAGTTTGAGACCAGCCTGACCAACATGGTGAAACCCTGTCTCTACTAAAAATATAAAAATTAGCTGGATGTAGTGACGCACGCCTGTAATCCTAACTACGTGGGAGGCTAAGGCAGGAGAATCACTTAAACCCAGGAGGCAGAGATTGCAGCGAGCTGAGATCGCACCACTGCATTCCAGCCTGGGCAACAGAGCGGGACTCCATCTCAAAAAAAAAAAAAAAAAGAAGTAGGGATTTATGCTTCCCTTCCTTAAGGATGGAGTGTCTTTATATATTATTTGGAATTTTTCTGCAAGGAAAATTTTTATCTTCTCCCCCATTTATTTATTTATTTATTTATTTATTATTGATACAGAGTCTCACTCTGTCACCCAGGCTGGAATGTGGTGGCACTATCACAGCTTACTGCAGCCTCAACCTCCTAACCTCAGGTGATCCTCCTGTCTCAGCCTCCTGAGTAGCTGGAACCACAGGTGCATGCTACCATGCCCAGCTAATTATTATTAATTATTATTATTTGTAGAGACAGGTCTCACTGTGTTGTCCAGGCTACTCTCGATCTCCTGGGTTCAAGCAATCCTTCTGCCTCGACCTCCCAAACTGCTGGGATTACAGGTGTGAGCCACCATGCATGGCCCATTTATTTATTCGATCATGGATTTATAACAGTATGGACTCATAAATCTTTATTTTGTACTTTGGGTTATAATCCAATACTACTTTATTTTGTTTCTCAAATTGTTCCAGTTTTGGCCACTGGAAGCTCTTTCAAGTGGCTCTTGTGTCCCTTGGACACACACCCATCCTTGTAGGATTTTATTAGCACTTCCTTATTTTCTGGTACTGCAAGATGCCCCAGGCTCATCTTGTATATTTCCTGCCTCTGCCCCAGAATCAGCCATTTCTCCAAGGAGTCCTGGCTCCTTTCATAGGAGAATGATATTAGAAACCAAGATCTAGGTACTAGGTATGGTCGTTGCAGCTGGAGTGTTGCTGCTTCTGGGCCTTCTCAGATGGCAGAACAAGAAAATAAGTGTGTGTCTTCTAACTGTGTATTTATAGCTATAAATAGGTATCACATACCTATAAATATTTCTATATGTAACCATCTGTATCTATATTAAGTAAGCATGAGTTCATACTCCAACCAATTACCATATGGATCATTCTAGTCCCCTCCCTTTGCTTATCTATAAATTTCTACTGCAACAGTAAGAAACCCAGCATCCACCATATGCTATCCATTTTCTTAATTGTTCAGTTCCAATATGCATGAATAACAGTATCAGAACTATAACCCATGGGAAACAATTTTATCAAATAGAGGATAGTACTTATGCCTTTAGTCTTACGGACTACTCATTTTCAAAGTTACTTAGGTCAGCACTTTTCCCTCAATCCTCTTCAGTGAAGTTTTTTTATACATTTGTAATGCAGTTAGGTTTTCTTGTCACCGTCTGCATTCCTTCCTAAGATCTAAGGAAATACCTTTTAATTTAACATTTTATCTCCAGCTAGATAATAAATTCACAAACAACAACTACCATGAGAAGCAAAGTAGTACAGTCATACTTTTAAAAATTGTTCTTGGGTTTTTAAAAATAATTTTTACATTACACAGGTAATACATTATTGTAAGTTAAAGTCCTCCTTAATACTGCTGCAAGCCCAGTCCCTACCCCAAACATACATACTGATGTTAGTCTGGGATATGTCTGTCCAAACCTTTTTTTTGAATATATATATATGGAAAACATTTTTCTTGCATTTATATTCATATATATAATATTGCATGTATATTCATATATGTATATATACACACACCTATGGAAAATATCTAGTATAGCTGTATGTTTTTCTTTTCTTTTTTCTTTTTTTTTTTTTTTTTGAGATGATGTTTCACTCTTGTCGCCCAGGCTGGAGTGCAATGGCACTATATCGGCTCACTGCAGCCTCCACCTCCAGGGTTCAAGCAATTCTCATGCCTCAGCCTCCCAAGTAGCTGGGATTACAGGCATGTGCCACCAAGCCCAGCTAATTTTTGTATTTTAGTAGAGATGGGTTTTCACCATGTTGGCCAGGCTGGTCTCGAACTCCTGACCTCAGGTGATCCACACGCCTTGGCCTCCCAAATGCTGGGATTACAGGCATGAGCCACCATGCCCGGCCTGCTGTGTGTTTTTCAACATAAACAGTACCATATATAACTTTTGCAACTCTGTTGTTCTCTAAACCATTCAACTTAGGTATCTTTCAAGCTTGTGCATGACTGTCTGCTTTGTGAGTAATATTCCATAGAATGAACACGTTGGTTACATTTTCCCCCCTACTAATATTGGCAGTGCTCTAGTGAACACTCTTGTGCATAGTGTTCATTCAGGAATGACTGGGTCATATACACATTTCAGTTTTAACAACTACTGTCCAATTGCCCATTGGTATACTCACCCTGGGAAAAAAAACCTTTTTCTGTATTATGTGACTGCGTGGGACAGAGAAGAGAATCAGATTGCTAGTTTTTAATTTGTCTTAATGTTTATTTCTAGAGAATAGTGAATACGGGGGTAAGATTTAGTCTGTTATTTAAAAGAACCTCATGCTGTGATGATTTCCAGTGCTTTTTAAATGTTAATTGTTAAATTAATAGAAGAGGGGTAGTGTCTATAATGGTCTACCCAGCTTTCAGCCAGTGATGCTAAAGTAGATGCTGCCACAATTGTATGAAGCTGCAGGAACTCCTTATTTGCTTGATAGGAGCCTGAGATGCTGCAGCACAGGAGGACCAAGATGGCAGACACAAGGCAGAATCCTTCCTGGTCTCTCATGTGCTCCTGATGAATAGGAAGCTCATGAGTTCATTCACTGGGCAGACGTGATTGATCATCTCCTAAGGGCTGGACTAGGATGCCCCTTGCCATACTGGACACTCCCAAAATGCATCTGCAGAGGTCAACGCTGTATTTCTCACCAGTCATTTGCCATTTGGTTGAGTGTGTGTTGGGTGCCAAGCATGAAGCCCAACACTAAGGAGACAGAGGGGAAGGTAACAGTGCTGCTTTCCTGAGTTTGCCCACACCTGGCTCTGCCAGCCATCACCTCAGACTCTCTGCTCAGCCTTGGTTTGTTCACACTAAGGGACATGCGAGGGACCTTCTGTGCTGTCTGAGGGATGGGGTATACGTTAAGCACCCTAAAATAAGATGAACAGTGGATTCTGTCCTGCCACAGGCCAGAGGTATGCTCCTAGAACTTTCTTTGTGCTCTCGGAATTATCTCCTACATAGTTGGAAGTTTGAATGGATGTGTGAAAGCTGATAATTCGCTGTGCTGCTGTTTAATCAGAAATGGAAATTAGAACCGGGCACAGTGTTTCATGCCTGTAATCCTAGCACTTTGGGAGGCCAAGGCAGGTGGATCACTTGAGGTCAGGAGTTCGAGACCAGCCTGGCCAACGTGGCAAAACCCCATCTCTACTAAAAATACAAAAATTAGATGGGTGTAGTGGTGCATGCCTGTAATCCCGGCTACTCAAGATCATGCCATTGCACTCCAGCCTGGACGACAGAGTGAGATTCTGTCTCAAAAAAAAAAAAGAAGAAGAAGAAATGGAGGCCAGGCACGGTGGCTCACGCCTGTAATCCCAGCACTATGGAGGCCAAGGTGGGTGGATCACCTGAGGTCAGGAGTTCAAGACCAGCCTGGCCAACCTGGTGAAACCCCGTCTCTACTAAAATTACAAAAATTAGCTGGGCGTGGTGGTGAATGCCTGTCATCCCAGCGACTCTAGAGGCTGAAACACGAGAATCACTTGAACCTGGGAGGGGGAGGTTGCAGTGAGCCAAGATGGCGCCGTTGCACTCTAGCCTGGATGACAGAGTGAGACTCCATCTCAAAAAAAAAAAAGGAAATGGAAATTAAAGTTGCTTACAATGTTTGTGCTTCCCATTTGGAGAGCAGATTCCTTACAGAGAGAGCTCTACCTGCCAATCCATGCACTGGGGAATGTTGTAGACTATACCATCTGAGGAGGAAGTGAAGAAGGATTCAAATAGATTTTTCTAAAGGTTTGTGAGGCAGCTTTTCTTGGAACATCGATCATTAATGGTTTATTCTCCCAATAGTCCTGTAATTTGTCACAAATGGCTCCAGACTGGGGAGTGCGAAGATGGAGGGGATCTGGTTGCTTCCACGTATTTTTGTTTTATAGCTTGTCTCATAACAGAGGTGATTTCTCTCATTTTACCAGACAGTAAACTCTCTCTTTCTTCTCTCTTTAGCTTTGTATTCTGGACCTTGTTTGCCCTGTTAACAAGGTCACATTGGGTTAAATTGTGTCTTCCCAAAAAGATAGGCTCAAATTCTACCCACTCACTACCTGTGGATGTGACTTTATTTGTAAATAGGGTCTGCATATGTAATTAAGTAAACATGAAGTTGTACTGAATTCAGGTAGCACCAATCTTTATAGGGCACCAATAAAAGAAATCAGCCAGGCATAGTGATACGTGCCTTATAATCCCAGCTACTCTGGAGGTTAGGGTGGGAGGATCCCCTGAGCTCAGGAGTTTGAGGCTGCAGTGAGCTATGATTGCACCACTGCATTCCAGCATGGGCAACAGAGCAAGATCTTATGTCCAAAAAACAAAAACACAAAAACAAAGGGAAAAAAGAGAATAAAAGAAGGTTTAGAACCAGAGACACACAGGGGAAAAGGCCATGTGAAGACCAAGTCAAAGATTGAGAGTGATGCAGCCACAAACCCAAGAACAGCAAAGATCACTGGTGACAACGGAAGTGAGGAGAGAGGCAGATCTCAGGTGATCCACCGCCTTGGCCTCCCATAGTGCTGGGATTACAGGCATGAGCCACCACAGCCGGCCTCCATTTCTTTCTTTCTCTTTCTTTCTTTCTTTCTTTCTTAGTCTTGCTCTATCATCCAGGCTGGAGTGCAATGGCATGATCTCAGCTTACTGCAGCCTCCACTTCCTGGGATCAAATGATTCTCGTGTTCCAGCCTCCCGAGTAGCTGGGATTACAGGCATGCACCACCACACCCAGCTATTTTTTGTATTTTTAGGAGAGATGGGGTTTTGCCATGTGGGCCAGGCTGGTCTCGAACTCCTGACCTCAAGTGATCCGCCTGCCTTGGCCTCCCAAAGTGCTAGGATTACAGTCATGAACCACTGCACCCGGCCCTAATTTCCATTTCTGATTAAACAGCAGCACAGTGAATTACCAGCTTTCACACATCCATCCAACTTCCAGCCAGGTAGGAAATAATTCCAAGAGGCTCTCTCTCAGAGCTCCCGGAAGGAACCAATCCTGCCAACACCGTGATTTCAGACTCTGACCTCCTGAACGACGAAAACTAAAGTTCTGTTGTTGTAAGCCCCCCAAATTGTGGTACTTTGTTACAGCAGTCCTAGGAAACTAATACACCTCATCTTTTGGTCCTCTTGAAACAGGAGACTTTAAACCCAAATATCCTCTTCCCATCGAAGAAAGATTTTAGTCCTACATGGAGCAGTGTCTTTCAATTCTAAAATCCAGCTTTTCAGCGAGCATCACTTCTCCTTTTCCTCCCTACTTTGCAGCAAAGTCAAGTACCAGTAGAGTGTCTCAGCAGCCGCGTGGACACTTGAAGCCTGTTAGCCCTGACCCTAGCGGCCCAGCTAAACAGCCCAGCATAATGGAGCAGCAGCTTGGGAGGTGGAGCTAGAATCCACAAACAGGCAAAACAAAAAGGGTTTTGACCTCGCTCTGCTGCCTTCACAAAGGAAGAGGCTGCAGGACTGTGGCGCTGTCTTGGTGTGTGCCAACCTGAAACACATGGGCTTTGACACAAAGTGCACATACAGGGGCCAGGACCAGGGTGGACAGCCTCATCTTAAATTCTCTGTGGTCTCTCTCCCTTTGGCTGGTGTGTTTTTTAAAGGATCCATTCAGGATCTGTTGAGTCTTCCATAACATCATAAAACTGTGGGATTTTAGAGCTGCAAAAGACTTAAGTGTGATTCAGTCCAACTTCCCACCCTTTTTTATTTATAATAATAACAGCTGCTATCTGTTGAATAATATAAATACCAAATATTTATTGAATACATACTGTGTGCCAGGAAGTTTTCTAAGCGCTTGATATGTATTCACATATTTAGTCATCACAGCAATGCTTCGCAATAGGAACTCTCAATATTTCCAATTTGTAGATGAGGAAAGTGAGGCATACAGAGAAAAGGATCTTGACCAAAGACTGACAGCTAGAAAGTGGCAGAATCAGGATTCAAACCCAGGCGTGTATAACTCCGAGCCCTCTTAGCCCCTCTGCTTTGCAAAGACCTCAGTATTAAATGGTACACCCCACGTCATGCATCCAAAGAGTGAGGGCATCGAGACCCAGAACCATACTCCCTAAAAACTGGAAGTGGTGCTGTACATGTTTTTAAACAGATAGGGTCTTGCCATGTTGCCCAGGCTGGTCTTAAACTCTTGACTCCAAGCAATCCTCCCTCCTCGGCCTCCCAAGTTGCTGGAATTATAGGTGCACACCACTACACCTGGCTTGTATATTATTTTATTTTATTTTATTTTTTTGAGCCAGAGTCTGACTCTGTTGCCCAGGCTGGAGTGCAGTGGTGCGATCTCGGCTCACTGCAACCTCCACTTCCCTGGTTCAATCAATTCCCCTGCCTCAGCCTCCCGAGTAGTGGGGATTACAGGCACATGCCACCGCCCCCAGCTAATTTTTTGTGTTTTTTTTAGTAGAGTTGGGGTTTCACCATGTTGGCCAGACTCGTCTCGAACTCCTGACCTCAGGCGATCCGCCCACCTCAGCCTCCCAAAGTGCTGGGATTACAGACGTAAGCCACAGCCTAGCCATTTTTTTTTTTTTAAGGCAGTGTCACTCTGTTGCCCAGGCTGGAGTGCAGTGGCACAATCTTGGCTCACTGCAACCTCCGCCTCCCGATTCAAGCAATCCTCATGCCTCAGCCTTTTGAGTAGCTGGGACTACAGGCCTGTACTACCACGCCCAGCTAATTTTTGTATTTTTAGTAGAGACAGAGTTTCATCATGTTGGTCAGGCTGGTCTCGAACTCCTGACCTCAGGTGATCTGCCTGCCTTGGCCTCCCAAAGTGCTGGAATTACAGGTGTGAGCCACTGTGGCCGGCCTCTGTATCTTCTTAATATGGACCCAACTTTAACTGAGGGCACACACAGGCAGGCACATGCGTGCATGTGCACACACATAGTCCCAGCCCTGCCCTCAGCCTGTCTTCATGATGCCCGAGGGCATGGTAGTACCAGTGATGAGTTACAATGCATTTTGAAGCCACTGTGAAGAGCAGGTTATGTGATGAAGTAAAGTTACCACTACCGGTAAAAATGCAGTTGGGACATGCAACTAAATTAGAACCACACTGTTAACCTATGTGTGTGCATATACACACTCACTCACACACACCCCTCTTAAAAAGAGTGCACTAGTCCCTCCCAAGAGAAAACTAGGCTTAAAGGTGGGAATTTAGGAGGAAGACCCCATTGTATTTCAGTTAGGCTACCCTATTCTCATTCATGTCAAAAGTTTCTCAAAGAGTTTGGTCTGAGAGAAGCAGCCACAGGAGGCCTCCGCTGGCCATGGTGTCTCCAGCTGAGGAGCCTGCAGCAGGGAAAGCAGAGCCCTGTGGGCCGTGTCCCTGGGCAGAGCAGCCAGGCCGAGGCTGCCACCAGCCCCTGGGAATTCTTCCAAGCTTTCATCTGGGATAGTCCTCCTCTCAGGTCTAGGGCGTTCACGATTTTTACCAAACGAGATCACAAAGGAATGACACCCTAGTTGTGCAAGCCTCATACTGTCCCCTTGTCCCCGACCCGTGCCCTGGGAGGAGACCACTCCCCACGTGGCACAGCCTCAGGCATGGCTGTGAGCATCTGTAAGAGCGGGATGCAGGCACAGCAGAGCTGCCCCAGCCGGCCCGCGCAGACTGCTCGGAGCCTCCGAGCACCGTGATTAGTGATGAGCTGCTCCAAGGCCGCTATGCCGAGTGGCCCAGGAACCCTTCCAGCAGCTCCACTTGGCACCCCGTTGTCTCCCACCCAACCCTTTATTTTTTGAGTCAGGCCTTCAGTTTCTCCTCTTTTTCTGCCTCCCTCAAGGGAAGCTGGAAGCCATGATGGCCATGAATGGAGTCAGAGATTTGGGTGACTTCTGTGCCCTGTCACCCTGAAGCTCTCTTATGTGACCTCTCTCCTGTGCCAGCTGAGAGGGGTGCAGGGAAGATCCCCAGCCCTAGCCCTGGGAGTCCAGTCGGGGACCCCGAGTTCCGGTCCGGCCACTTCGCAGCCGGCAGCGACATTTGGCAAATGTTGGGAAGACGTGGTGGTTGCTGCTCAGCCTGTTGTGCAGGGTCTCCTGGCTAGAATTTGTGTGGGGTTAGAGGCAGGGCAGGGAAGCCATGCGTGGTGCTGAGGGAAGCTTCCTACAGCCCGAGGTCTGGAGAGAATGAAAAGGCCACAGGCAGAAAGTCCAGCAAGTAGCTTGGCCTGAGTGGAGGGAGGCAGAGCTTCCCCTGGGAGCACATCCCGAGGTGTGCTCAGCTCTGCCGGACAGGTAGAGTGCCCTGGAATTTTCCAGTGGATGCCCAGAAGACACCACCAATTCCTCTGAGGTAGAGAAGGAGCCAGGCGCAGTGGCTCATGCCTATAATCTCAGCACTTTGGGAGGCTGAGGCAGGAGGATCACTGAGCCTAGGAGTTCAAGACCAGCCTGGGCAACATATTGAGACCCTGTCTCTACCAAAAATAATAAAGCCAGCCTGGGCAATGTAATGAGACCTCATCTCTACAATAATTTTTTTTTTTTAATTAGCCGGGCATGGTGGCACATGCCTGTAGTCTCAACTACTCAGGAGGCTGAGGTGGGAGGATCACTTGAGTTTGGGAGGCAGAGTTTGCAGTGAGTTGTGATCACAACACTGCACTCCAGTCTGAGCAACAGACCCTGACTCCGAATGAATGAATGAACGGTACCTAGGTTACTAACCCAGGCAAGAGGCAGTGTTATGTCTGTTCAAGTCTGCACTCTGCAGATATGAAAGAATTAACCACCTGCACCAGGGATAGCTGTCCAGAGAGGTAACTAACCCAAGGGCTATACCAAGATCAAGATTTCAGGCTTCTTACATGGTATTCAGACTATTTAAAGAAACAGGAAGCACACTCCAGGCTCCAGATCCAAGACCATGCCACCAAGCTTCTTATTGACATGTTATTGGGCTTTGGTAGTTAAAGGGGCCAGAGACATTTAAAGAATTATATGGTCACCTGGATTTTGGAAGAATCCAAAGGGGTCACGGCTGAAGACAGGCCTCTTTCCTAGGCCCTGGCAGTGCAACCTTTAAATGCACTCTTCGCTGGCCCCTTCACAGCTGGATCTTTCTGTTCCCTGCACTTGCTGAAAAGCAGAAATCTACTCCAAAAGGAACGCTCACTCCTTTTGCCCCTGCTTTTTCTGTAAGTGGTGGGTTTTTATCTGTCTTCTGTTTATGGAGCTGCCAAATCCTAACCCTTCCCATCTCCACTGTGGGCTCCAGGTACACCCCCTATTTGAATAGGTATCAGATTTCCCCAAAGCATAATCTAATCATTCCTAGGCTTAGTCCTCCTCTCTGAGAAGGCCAAGAGCCCTGACCTCATTCTCTGCGCTGGCTCCTGCTGCAGTTATGAGGAAGCTCTGGGATATGTGCCTGGGCTACAGTTAGCACAGCAGGGGCTAGGGAATCTCAACCCGGTGAACCAAGAGACAAGGTTATACATGAGTTTAGGAAGCCAGAAAGACCCAAAGCCCCAAGTAGGAAGTTTCTATAAGGAAACTCTTACACTATAAGGCCTTACACAAATATCTGGGATAATGATTTTATCAGCTACCCATATCCCCTTGAGAGGACTTCATGAAGGTCCTTGAACTAGACCCTGTGGGGTGGGGTCTACTCTGTGGGAGCCTCCCAGACTGAGTGTGGCGAAGGGTGCTCCCCAGAGGAAAATCAAGGTGCTCTTACTGGAGGAAGAGAAGAAGGGGCATGGACACTGAGTGGGCCAAGATCACAAATGCTTCCCTCACCCATCTATGCCTCTTTCTCTTTCCTTTGCTTCCCTTCACTTATCTGTTCTTCAGCTCCTGCTCACAAAAGGACAGAAGAATCATTCCGTTTTAATAGGTACAGTCTGTGAGATTGGTGGCCACTGTAAACTGGTCTGTTTCCTAGTCTTGCTCATCCTGGAATCAGGATGTCACATGGAAACACAACGGGCCCCTTGCTTCCCGGCTGCTGTTCATCACCTGTTTGTGATGTCTTCCTGTGCCTGGAGCAGGTGCTTCTCTCCTAAACTGCCCTCCCCACAAGATAAATCCTCTCTCCCAAGCCTGCCCTCCCATGCTGTAACCTTCTCTTGGCTTCTGTTTTGTTCTGAACTTCCTGTTCTATTTTTGAACAATCATAGCCTGGACTCAGGCCTTGGCAGACAAAGAACCCGTGTGAATGGTAGACATCTGACCTGAATACCTGACCTGTGATTAGGAACCTGGGTTGGCCCCAAGCCGAAGATGGTTCCATGCCTCTGTCAGTCATCACCCTCTACCCTCCCAACCTGGCTGGTCACATTTTTTGCTCTTACCGTCAGCTGCAGAGGTGTGAAGAGGTGGTTCCCTGCCTGGGAGGTTTCAGGGTTATCTGTGTTCGCCTCTCCCAGGAGCCTCCAGGCACACACACCAAAAGGTAGATGTGACCCTGCCTCTTTGGAACAGTGAGTAGAGCAAACAGCTGTGTTGTAGCTTCCTTAAATATGCCTTAATCCTGCCCATCCTGAAGGTGGAAGTGGATCCCATTTATATTGTTTTTCAGTGATCACTCAGCTCATTCAAAGTGGCACCCAGGAACTCGGAATTCGGACTGCTTACTTGCTGGCTCCAATTCTGCAAAATACCCTGCCCTCCCTGTGGCCGCTGGGGTTGGACAGTGCCTACATGCGCTTTCTTTTCCACTCAGGTATCCTATAGCTGATTAACCGGGAAGGTGTGGGGCTACCTAGCATAGCTGCAGGACTCGATCCAAGATGCCACTCTATCTTTATTTGTTTGGCTGGTGTTTTCTTATTGTTGCTGTTGTTTTAAAAAGGGAGAGGTTTTGACACAGAATTATTTTATCTAATTTACCCTTCACTGCCCCTTCCATTTCCTCTGCCTTACCAAAAGAACGTTTTATTGCTTTTGATGATATTAACTATTTCATAGTTGTCTTAAGAAACAGTTACAGTTTTCAACTTCTAATTTAAAAATATTAATATTCTTGCTATTATAAAAATTCTTATAGATTAATGAGAAAAATATATACTAATTACAGAATGGGTAGGAACAGGCAGTTCACAAGGGAGGAAATTCCAGGGAAAACATTGAATTTCGGGTGAAACATTTTTACCTGAAAAATGTTCAACCTCACTGGTAGTCAAGACAAAAGTTAAAAGAATCAGATAGTGTTTTTCACTTACGAAAATGACAAGTGTTTAGAAATTACTGATAATACCCAGTGGTCATGAGGAAAAAGCAAAGCAGAGTTTCTGTCAAGCTGCTGGATATGTAAATTGGGGTTCCCTTCATGTTGGGCTTTTGACTAGATGTATCAAGAACCTGGAACCAAAATTTCTACTTCTCAGAATTTATATAAAGTAAATAAATCAAATTGTGTACAAGCATGTCTTTAAGGGATATCCACTCCAGAATTATCCATAATAGCAAACAATTGCAACCAATATGAATAACAAACAATACAGGCTACAGAGTAGCCTCTAAAATAATCTTTTTTAAAAATAGGCCCAGTACAGTGGCTCACGCCTGTAATCCCATCTCTTTGAGAGGCTGAGGTGGGCAGATCACGAGGTCGGGAGTTCGAGACCAGCCTGACTAACATGGCGAAACCCAGTCTCTACTAAAAGTACAAAAATTAGCCGGGCATGGTGGCGCGTGCCTATAATCCCACCTACTCAGGAGGCTAAGGTAGGAGAATCAGTTGAACCCAGGAGGCGGAGGTTGCAGTCAGCCGAGATCACGCCACTGCACTCCAGCCTGGGCAACAGAGCGAGACTCCTCCTCAAAAAAAAGTAAAAAATAAATTATAACATGAAAAAATGTTTATGATGTGAAAAGTGGGGGGAAACAACATTTAAAACAATGCTTAGTATGATCACTTCTTAAAAATTGTGTGCATATCTGTGTATTTTTAACTGAAATGGTATGGTGACTGTAGATCATTTTTAGTTTCTTCCTCATTCATATCTGAATTTTCTAAAATTTTTATCATATACTTATTTTAATAATTAGATTTTTTAAATTTTCTTTCATTTTTTTTGTTTGTTTTTTTGAGGCAGGATCTTGCTTTGTTATCCAAGCTGGAGTGCCGTAGTGCTATCATGGTTCACTGCAACCTTAACTTCCTGGGCTCAACTGATCTTCCTGCCTCCCCCCTCCAAGTAGCTGGGGCTGCAGGTGCATGCCACCACACCTGGCTTATTTTTTTACTTTTTTTTTTTTTTTTTTTTTTGCAGAGATGGGTTTTTGCCATGTTGCCCAGGCTGGTCTCGAACTCCTGGACTCAAGCGATTTGCCCACCTAGGTCTCCCAAAGTGCTGGGATTATGAGCATGAGCTACCACACCTGGACCTTTTTGTAAATTTAAAAAACAGAGAACCACAGGGCCAGAGTTAAGGTACAAGAGAAATCCCTTTGGTTTGGTTTGGTTTGGTTTTTCTGGGCCAGAATCTAAAAGAATCAGAAAACAACTGGGCCCTTATATAAAATTGTCTTTGCAGAGGTCTCCAAACACTGAGGGAAGAATGAGAAGATGAGGTCTGCTCAGGTTTTATTTTGCCACCTGCACCCTTTTATTGAAATTCTTTATTACAGATATGAAGAGTAACTACTGACATCTCCAGTGGGATTTTCATTTATATAATTAAGTATATAATAAGTATGTAATGAATTTATATAATGAAGTATATAACATGACTTTTTTTTTTCATCTTTGGAAAAAAATCCCTTAAATTCTACTTGTACCTTCTCCTCCAGATTGAAAAACAGACTAATAGCGGCTTAGGACAGATTTGGCCTCAGATGACTTAAGTAGTAATGACATAAATGCCCCTGAAGCTCTTCTTCTTATCTAACACCATCTCTTTTTTCTTTTCCCATCCCTCTCCCCCCGCCGCCCCGGCTTTTTTTTGGAGGGTAAGGGTTCCTTTTCTCTGCCTATACCTTAAGCCTGCTGGTGCCAATTAGGACACTGCAGTCACAGCAAGTGTAAAGAACTGCTTCCTCCGAGGTATCCATATGCCCAGAAATGGAGGATTGGTTTGACTCAAAGGACTGAAATATCACTGCAAAATTTGGTCTGTGCTTACAGCCAGTTTTTCACCATCACTGTCCTTTCTCCACCTCTGGGTTATGCAGTGGGGGTACACTTTTAATGACATGCTGCTAGTCACAGTTTTACCAGGTATAGTTGGGTCACAGAGATGAGAACAAAACCATTGCTTAAATGTGAATTTTCTTGGTCCCTGAGTGAGCACCCCTACCCACAGTTTGATGACATTTGAGCATGTGCTCCAAGTGACTATCTACAGAAATGCCTTTAGGCATTGTTTAGATAGCACACTACTCCAGTTATCCAGGAGGGTAGCTGCCTTATTCTTTTTGAAAGCTATTCCCTTGACTTGGCAACTAAAGGAATTCAAGATTCATGCTATCGTAAAGCACGCTAGGAAAGGACATGAATTTTAGAAAATTCATGGGAAAATTCAGGAAAGCTCTGAGGAGGTACCGGGGCTGCTATTTACAGAGTCTTTCCTGGGTGCTAGATATGGAGCACAGCACTTTACCTAGTTATCTCACCTGATGCTCACATGAACTCTGGGAGTAAGATAGTATACTTCCCTTCTCCAGATGAGGAAGGTGAGGCTCAGAGAAGTTAAGTTCTTTGCCCAAAGTTTCCAAGCTGATACCTTCTGCTGTACCTGGTTTTAAACCCACACCTGATCTCTTTCTGATACACCAAGCTGCCTCCCAGGGCTTATGCTAAGCAGTGAAGTCTATACTTAAAGTTACACTTATGATCTTACTACTATTGTAATAAGACCTGTCCTGTGTGTCACCCATTGGTCCTCGACACCATACACACACCCTCAAGAAACCCCAGTCAGGAGGTCTCAGAGGGCTTCTAGGGTAACCCTTAGGATTCATGCAATTTACTAGTCCCCCACAGCAAGAAGCTATCCAGGGGGCCGAGACAGGCAGATCACCTGAGGTCAAGAGTTCAAGATCAGCCTGGCCAACATGGTGGAAACCCCCGTCTCTACTAAAAATACAAAAATTAGCTGTGTTTGGTGGTGGGTACCTATAATCCCAGCTACTTGGAAGGCTGAGGCACGAGAATTGCTTGAATCCACAACCAGCATGGGCGACAGAGCGAAACTCCATCTCAAAAAAAAAAAAAAAAAGAAGAAGAAGCTATCCAGATGCCCATTAGCTCTTCTGCCCAGAGGTATATGAGAGCTCCGAGCACCTCCCTGTCCCTCAGGGGACCCAGGGATTCAAGAGCTGACCTGGACAGGATCTCAAAACTTCTGACTCAAAACTGTAATATGTATTATAATATTACTATAGTAATATGGTCTTATTATTGTTGGCCTGGCCTGGGAAATAAGCTTCCCTCAGGGATGCCTCTGGCATAGGTATATTCAGCATATAGCAAAATCATCCAAGGAGCTTGTAAAGCACAGATTCCTGGACCCACCCCTGAGATTCCCATTCAGCCAGTCGGGAGGGTGGGGCATTTCCTGCCAGGAGGCACTGATGCCTCCGATCCAGAGCTGTGGGCTCCATCTGGAATAACACTGCCCTAGTGTGCCCTGCAGGGGCGGCAATCGAGAGTGAAGGTTCAGTTGTATAGCATTTGGATCGAAATTCTGACCCTGCCAATTAGTGGGTGGCTTGGGCAAGCTACTTAGCCTCTCTGGGCTTGCTTACTCATCTTGAAAATAAGGATTTAAAGAGCAGCTACTATATAGAGTTGTGGGGATTAGATGAGCTAAGCCATGTGAAGTATTTCAAATGGATAATTCTTAATCAGGGTTTGCTTTTATTAGCAACATATGGAACCACGATGTCCTGGAGTGGAGGAAAGTGCTGTGGCCTTGCAGTCAGAAGTTTTGAGACCCTGTCTAGGTCAGTTCTCAAATCCCTGGGTCGTCTGAGAGAGAGGAAGGGCTCAGAGCCCTCAAGTACCTCTGGGCAGAAGGGCTAATGGGCACCTGGGTAGCTTCTTGCTGTGGGCGACCAGTAAATTGCATGGATCTTAAGGCTTACCCTAGAGGCTCTCTGAGGCCTCCTGACTGGGGTTTCTTGAGGGTGCATTTGTGTCATCCAGGCCCCATGTCTGACATGGTTCAGGTAAGGAGCCCTGAGCCAGCCAACCTGCGGAGTCCTAACCTTTCCCCTTTGGACCTTGAGTCACCCTTATTGCCACTGTGCCTGCTATAGTTTAAGGGCCTCAGGCCCTACTTTCTTTTCCCTGCAGCTTTTTATTTAATTTCTATCTAGTAAAGCTCCACAAACCCACGTCATTTGGAAAGCAAGACAGAAACCTGACAGTTATCCTCAGGGCCCTCTCTGCAGTAGCCGGGGCCACTCTACCCACATTATTCCTGCAACACATGGGCTCTGGCACAGGCCAGACACATATAATACAGCCATTCCCCTCAGAGCCCAGCCATGGTGGCACCCTGTTCTGTAACAGAATCGGAATTTAGAGCCTGGCTGTGCCAAGTGTGGTTCTCTGATCAGCTGCATCATCATCGCCATGCCCCATCTGACATGGTTTGGATATGTGTCCTCACCCAAATCTCGTGTCAAATTGGAGGAGGGGCTTGGTAGGAGGTGATTGGATCATGGGGGTGAATTTCCCCTTGTTATTCTCATGATAGCAAGTGAGATCTCACACAACCTGATGGTTTAGAAGTGTCTAGCACTTCCCCCTTCACTCTCTCTCCTGCTCTGCCATCGTAAGATATGCTTGCTTCCCCTT
Source organism: Mandrillus leucophaeus (assembly GCF_000951045.1). Lineage (NCBI taxonomy): Eukaryota > Metazoa > Chordata > Mammalia > Primates > Cercopithecidae > Mandrillus > Mandrillus leucophaeus. The sequence continues at coordinate 229,700 of NW_012106775.1, forward strand.
TGCCTTCTGCCACGTTTATAAATTTCCTGAGGTCTCCCAGTCATGCTTCCTGTTAAGCCTACAGAACAGTGAGTCAATTAAACCTCTTTTCTTCATAAATTACCCAGTCTCAGGTAGTGCTTTACAGCAATATGAGAATGGGCTAACACAGAAAATTGCTACCAGGAGTGAAACACTGCTGTAAAGATACCTGAAAATGTAGAACTGGATAACAGGCAGAGGTTGGAACAGTTTGGAGGGCTCAAAAGAAGACAAGAAGATGTGGGAGAGTCTGGAACTTCCTAGAGACTTGTTGAATAGTTTTTGACCAAAATGCTGATAGTGATGTGGACAATGAAGTCCAGGCTGAGGTCTCAGACAGGAATGAGGAACTTCTTGGGAAGTGGAGCAAAGGTGACTCTTGCTATGCTTTAGCAAAGAGACTGGCAGCATTTCCCCCCTGCCCTAGGGATCTGTGGAATTTTGAACTTGAGAGAGATTATTTAGCGTATCTGGCAGAAGAAATTTCTAAGCAGTAAAGCATTCAAGATGTGACCTGGTTGTTTCTAAAAGTATATATTCATATGCTGAACAAAGAGATTATCTGAAACTGGAACTTGTTTTTAAAAGGGAAGCAGAGTATAAACGTTTGGAAAATTTGCAGCCCAGCCATGTGGTAGAAAAGAAAAATCCCTTTTTTCTGGGGAGAAATTCAAGCCTGCTGCAGAAATTTGCATAAGTAAAGAGGAGCCGAATGTTAATAGCCAAGACGATGGACAAAATGTCTCCAGGGCATTCCAGAGACCTTCACAGCAGCCCCTCCCATCACAGGCCCAGAGGTCTAGGAGGAAAAAATGGTTTTGTGGGCCAGGCTCAGGGTCCAGCTGCCCTGTGCAGCCTTGTGACATGGTGCCCTGCATCCTAGCCACTCCAGCTCCAGCCATAGCTAAAAGGGGCCAAGGTACACCTCAGGCAGTGGCTTCAAAGGGTGCAAGCCCCAAACCTTAGCAGCTTCCACATAACATTGGGCCTGTATTTGCACAGAAGGCAAGAGTTGAGGTTTGGGAACCTCCACCTAGATTTCAGAAGACGTACAGAAAATGCCTGGATGTCTGATTGTCCAGGCAGAAGTCTGCTGCAGGGACAGAGCCTTCAAGGAGAACCTCTACTGGGGCAGTGCAGAGGGGAAATGTGGGGTTGGAAGCCCCACACAAAGTTCGCACTGGGGCACTGCCTAGTGGAGCTGTGAGAAAAGGGCCACTGTCCCCCACCCCAGAATGGCAGATCCAGCAACATCTTGCACCATGCACCTGGAAGTGCCACAGGCACTCAACACCATGAAAGTAGCCACAGGAGTTGTGCCCTGCAGAGTCACCAGGGCAGAGCTGCCCAAGGCCTTGGGACCCCATTGCTTATGTCACTGTTGCCTGGATGTGAAATGTGGAGTCAAAGGGGATTATTTTGGAGCTTTAAGATTTAATGACTGTCCTACTGGGTTTCAAACTTGTATGGGGCCTCTTGCCCCTTTGTTTTGGCCAATTTCTCCCATTTAGAGTAAGAACATTTACCCAATGCCTGTACCCCCATTGTATCTTGGAAGTAACTAACTTGTTTCTGATTTTACAGGCTCATAGGTAGAAGGGACTTCCTTATCTCAGATGAGACTTTTGGACTGTGGACTTCTGAGTTAATGGCTGAAATGAGTTAAGACTGGGAAACTGTTGAGAAGGGATAATTGTATTTTGCAATGTGAGAAGGACATGATATTTGGGAGGGGCCAGGGGCAGATGATATGGTTTGGATTTTGTCCCCATCCAAATCTCATCTTGAATTGGAGGAGAGGCCTAGTGGGAGGTGATTGGATCATGAGCATGGGTTTCCCCTTGCTGTTTGATATGGTTTGGCTCTGTGTCCCCACCCAAATCTCACCTTGAATTGTAATAATCCCCACATGTCAAGGGCAGGACCAGGTGGAGATAACTGAATCATGGGGGCAGTTTCCCCCATGCTGTTCTCGTGATAGTGAGTAAATTCTCATGAGGTCTGATGGTTTTATATGGGTTCTCCCTTTGCTTGGCTCTCATTCTCTCTCTTTGCCTGCTGCCATCCATGTAAGACATGACTTGCTCCTCCTTGCCTTCTCAGCCATGTGGAACTGTAAAACCATTAAACCTCTTTCTTTCATAAATTGCCCAGTCTTGGATATGTCTTTATCAGCAGCGTGAAAATGGACTAATACACTGTTCTCGTGATAGTGAGTGAGTTCTTACAAGATCTGATGGTTTAAAAGTGGGTGGCACTGGCCAGGTGCAGTGGCTCATGCCTGCAATCCCAGCACTTTGGGAGGTTGAGGCAGGTGGATCACGAGGTCAGGAGATAGAGACCATCCTGGCTAACACAGTGAAACCACATCTCTACTAAAAAAATACAAAAAAAAATTAGCCAGGCGTGGTAGCAGGTACCTGTAGTCCCAGCTACTCAGGAGGCTGAGGCAGGAGAATGGTGTGAACCTGGGAGGCAGAGCTTGCAGTGAGTCAAGATCACACCACTGCACTCCAGCCTGAGTGACAGAGTGAGACTCCATCTCAAAAAAAAAAAAAGTGTGGCACCTCCCTCTTCACTGTTTCTTTCTCCTCCTCCTCCATGGTAAGACGTGCTTGCTTCTCTTTCACCGTCTACCATGATTATAAGTTTCCTGAGGCCTCCCAGTCATGCTTCCTGTTAAGCCTGTGGAACTGTGAGCCAATTAAACCTCTTTTCTTCATAAATTACCCAGTTTCAGGTAGTGCTTGATAGCAGTGTGAGAACAGACTAATATACCTGGTTGTTTTAAGATGTAAACTTTGACCAGGCACAGTGGCTCATGCCCGCAATCCCAACACATTGGGAGGCCAAGGCAGAAGGATCACTTGAGTCCAGGAGTTCAAGACCAGCCCTGCCTCTACAAAAAAATTTTTTTAAAAATTAGTCAGGTGTGGTGACATACACCTGTAGTTCCAGCTACTCAGGAGGCTGAGGTGGGAGGATCACTTCAGCCCAGGAGATGAAGGCTGCAGTGAACTATAATTGCATCACTGCACTCCAGTCTGTGCAAAAGAATGAGATTCTGTATCAAAAAAAGAAGGAAGGAAGGAAGGAAAAGGAAGGAAGGAAGGAAGGAAGGAAGGAAGGAAGGAAGGAAGGAAGGAA
>NW_012106775.1:232917-269951 GCF_000951045.1 Mandrillus leucophaeus
GAAGGAAGGAAGGAAGGAAGGAAGGAAGGAAGGAAGGAAGGAAGGAAGGAAGGAAGGAAAGGGCAAGCTTTATTATTATTCGGGTGTGGGAAACCAGGAGATCAGGAGATGACTGCCATTGAAATGATAGTTCATTTTTCACACTTCCCAAGAGAAGGGGGCACACCACACCTCAGAGCCACATGAGGAAGCACCAGGGGTGCTTAGGAGGCACAGGGAATGAGAGAAAATGTAGGCAAGACTTTCTGGTGGTTTCCACAGGAAAGAATTGGCTAGGAAGAGTAACCCAGTTCAGGATTGGCTCGTTTGAATAATCTCAGTAGGCTCTAGGGTAGAGAGGCTGTCTTTAGTTGTCTGGTACCTAACCCTGGGGTGATTAGGGAAGGGGTCTCGTGGTCTGGATTGTAAGAGCCAGACAAAAGAGGTAGTTGGGGTGTAGGCTTCGGGTTGGTTGGTCTGCGTATATACTCGTACTTGTAGGTGAGTCCTTTACTATCTCTAGGAATTGGCTGGCCCTGAGAAGAGCAGTCTCCGCAGAGTAAGCAAGGCCCTACGATGTCAAAGCATTGGAAATACAGAAAAAAAAATTTTTTTTTTTTTCGAGACAGAGTTTCACTCTTGTTGCCCATGCTGGAGTGCAATGGCACTATCTCGGCTCACTGCAACCTCCACTTCCTGGGTTCAAGCGATTCTCCTGCCTCAGCCTCCCAAGTAGCTGGGATTACAGGCGCCTGCCACCACGCCCATCTAATTTTTTGTATTTTTAGTAGAGATGAGGTTTCACCATGTTGGCCAGCCTGGTCTCAAACTCCTGACCTCAGGTGATCCACCCACCTCGGCCTCCCAAAGTGCTCGGATTACAGGTATGAGCCAACACACCCAGCCAGAAATATAGAAAAATTTCTAAAAGGCATGATTAAAATACATTGACCTACAGAATAAGAATCTGTGTTTTAACAAGAGGCTGGAGTCATTAACGTTTGAGAACCACTGCTCTAGAGCACTACTCTCTGATGTTCTGAATTAGGTCTGCTAAAAGCAACATTTGTCCTGAGACATTCTGTATACAAATAGGAACAGTGACTATGGTTTTGTGAGACTATGTACACCAAAACAAGTCTAAACTCTTAAATAGAAAGCAAAAGGAGAATGTCCCAGAATATTAGCAATGCCTTCCATTTCTTGGGCATATGCTAATAATATTCTTTTGATTGTTACTAATGAATGGTACAGCAGTCTTAGATATTGTACAAACAGATGATACTACTTTCTAAAACAGAACTTATTTAAAAGGAAGGAACTTACCATCTCATCAGTGAATAGAGATAAAAGCCAACATTTTTAACCCATTTCACAATGGGAAAATTGATCAGTTAATTATCCAATGAAATCCTCATTTCCTACATTCTCTAATAAGTTGTGCTCCAATTTATTTTAATGGGGCAAAAATATTTCTTTGGATGACCCATCTGACTTATATTTGTCTTCACCCCTAGAAACTCCTTTAGAAGGAGCCCTTACTGGCCCACTCAACTTGGAGAGGCTGTTGTATTAAGGAAGAGAGGAAGAGGAACAAGAGCCAAATATGGGTGCCTCACAGAATCACAGTGCTTGGAAATAAGCGGACCATTGAAATCATTTAATATAATCCTTCATTTTGAAGGTAGGGACGCTGAGGCCCAAGAAACTAGTAACTCGCATGAGGCTGTGTGACTCTTTGATGCAGATGCAGACACAGAACAGTACACAGGCCTCTGGGTCCACGGTCAACCGTTCTCCACGACACTGTGGAGTTTTCTCCTCCTCCTTCCTCCCTTCCCACTTCAGCAGAGCACCTCCTCACGCTTAGATCAGAGATAAAACACTTCGCGCCCAGTCTGACAGTGCTGACAACAGCAGCCACGTATTTTATTTCTTTGCTTTATTTATTTATACCCATCTTTGTTGCAAAAGGATTTAAGGCCACTTATAAAGTTGCAAACAACAGAACAAGATAAAATAAATTTAAAGTAAGTGAGAAAGATGAGACAAAGGAATAAGTAGCTTCACTGCAACTTTGCCCATTGCTCTCCTGTTAGAGCTGTTGAGCTTCTAGCCATTAAATCAGAGTGATGGGCAATGATTTCTGTACTCATGCCCTGTCTACTCAGCACTTCAGTGGATTTTTCTCCTTGGCTTGTTTTAGAGCCTCTCCCACTTTGTGATGCAGATGCCCTTTTAGGTCACTTTGGGAAACACAGAAGTTCTCTGCAGGGGGTCATGTTCGCAGAGTGTGACCACAGTGGTGATAGGGTTGTTGCTGTGTTGTTGCTCTATTAAGGCCAAGCAAGAGAAGAGAGCTAGTTCCTAACTAGAAACTTCAAGCTGTTGGAGCTGTCCAGAATCAATGACTTTCTTGGCTTCTTTGGTATGCCGTGCATGCCAAAGGCTGTGAGGAGGAGGCTCAGACTGCAGCCAGGGTTCAGCCCATAGCCCAGCCTTCCCCCATCCCCCACTCATTCTTCATCTTTTTTGTACCATTTTGACCTCTACCCAAGATCAGATCTCTTGGTTCCGTGAGCCCATATTCCTCGCTTCCTTGACTCCTTCATTCAAGGAACCAGTGCACCTTCTCTGCTCTCAGGACCTCCACTTCTTCCCACAAATAATCCTTGGTCCAACTGGCTCATTGCTTCATGTGTGCTGTCTAACTCCCTGGGCCTCGTCCCTTTAGAATTCAACCCACCCCCTGGGTTGGGTGGCCTCTTCCATTTCTTCTAAGATGCTGCAAAATTAATCAAATCTAACTCCACCAGGAAGCCCAGTATTCGTGATGGCTCTTTCTACTAGAGATGTTTGGAAAATGTTCATTTGGGGGCTGTTGTGGTAACTGGCATCCATCGGAGTAGAAATGCTAAATGCTATGCATTGCATGGAACAATTCCACCCAGTGGAGAATTAACCCTCTTAAAATGCCAGGTGTGTTCCTGCTGATAAACACTGATAAAAGCACAAAGAAAACCTAACTATTTACCATTGTACAGTAGCATCAGAGCAGCCACACTGCAGATTTTTTGGTTGATGCCCAAGAGTTTAGTGGGAGGAAATCACTAAATTATTTTTATCTACACAGTGTCATCAGAAAGAATTACGTTTTGAAGGGATCAGGCTATGCTGGGAATTGTTTCTCATTAGGCCAGAGTCCCACAGTTGGATTGAGCTATAGCTCTGCTCAGGTCATTTGTTGGTCTGCATCGGGGACCTAGAAGCCACAGAGTTAGTTGGTGAGTGCTCTATGAACTGCTGGTGCAACCTGTCCTTGGGCGCTATCAGATCACCCCAGTCCCCAGAGGGGATGCTGGTGGCTGGCATAGTGATGGAGAACTGGCCACAACGGAAAATCTTTCCAGAGGTTTGTTGTTTTGGGTTTGTTTTTTTGTTTGTTTTGTTTTGTTTTGTTTTGTTTTTGGTGGTGGTGGTGGTGGTATTTTTCCTGTAACAGGCAAAGGAGCAGAACACTCAGAATTAAATGGTCTGTTGTCTCATAAAAACCAACTATGTAATCCCAGCACTGTGGGAGGCCAAGACAGGCGGATCACTTGAAGTCAGGAGTCCAAGACCAGCCTGGCCAACATGGTGAAACCCCATCTCTACTAAAAATACAAAACAATTAGCCGGGCATGGTGATGCATGCCTGTAATCCCAGCTACTCCAGAGGCTGAGGCAGGGGAATCGCTTGAACCCAGGAGGCAGAGGTTGCAATGGGCTGAGGTAGTGCCTCTGCACTCCAGCCTGGGTGACAGGGCGAGACTCCATCTCAAAAAACAAAAAAAAAAACAAAAAAACTATAATGCTCTTAAGGTTAAAAAATAAGCACAGTGGCTAAGAGAAATAATTAAGTTTAGCTAGCCCTCAGACCACTGCAGACTGCTGTCCACTGATCCCTGCATTTCTCTCTTGCTTTACTGTGGATTGGCTAATTATTTCCTGATTTATTCGTTCATTATCTAACACACTTGGAGTGCCGGCTATGTACCAGTACTAAGAAAAAGTCCCTGACTTGGGCTCTTTATATGCGAAGAAGGGTGGCAAATCTATCTGTTACTATGGAGCCACGTGCCAGGTGCTAAGGTGGAGGTGTGCTCAGTGGGTCCAGAGAGCAGAGAGAATGGGCTTCAGGTGACACCTGGCAGAGGTTCAGGATGGGAATCTCCTAGGTATCCCAAATGTGCTAATGTTTGAATTAGGTCCTGAAAGAGAACAAGGAGTTAACCAAGGTGAAGAACAAACGAGTGGACCAGGATTCCAGAGAAAGAACACTGTGCACCAAGCCACAGAGGCATGAAACAAAAGGCTCTCAGTTGTCTAGTGTGGCAAGTGGCAGGGGTGCATGGGGGGAGGGTGTCAGAGTGGTGCCCTGGAGACAGGGAGAGCTGCAACAGATTCCTGGGGATGGATTCTTCTGCAGCTCAAAGATAGGAGAGGCCATTAGACATCCCTCTGGGCCACATGTCAATCAAAATAATTAAAAGTAAAAGAACTGGAAAGCAGGCTTATATATTCCAACATCCATCTAGTTTTCCCCCCAAAAAAGCTTTTGATAAAATGAGATGAAGTGCCAAAAAAATGTGTGTTCAATAGCGCAGCAGAAAGCGAGTAGAGTAAAAGTAATAACAAATACTCGGCTGGGCATGGTGGCTCATACCTGTAATCCCAGCACTTTGGGAAGCCAAGGCAGGTGGTTCACCTGAGGTTGGGAGTTCGAGACCAGCCTGGCCAACTTGGTGAAACCCCATCGCTACTAAAATACAAAAATGAGCCAGGCATGGAAGCATGCACCTGTAAATCACAGCTACTCAGGAGACTGAGGCAGGAGAATTGTTTAAACCCGGGAGGCAGAGGTTGCAGTGAGCCGAGATCACACCATCGCACTCCAGCCTGGGTGACAGGGCAAAACTCCGTCTCTAAATTTATTACTTAATTAAAATAAAAAATAATCTTTACAAAACTGGGTTACTGCTAATTCTGGGTAGCACAGCACAGGACAGCGTGCTTGGGTTTGGAGTCTGACAGAACTGAATGCGTCTTGGCTTTACTAACTTGGCTCATGCCACTGTACCAGCACTTTCGGAGGCCAAGGTGGGCAGATCACCTGAGTTTAGGAGTTTGAGACCAGCCTGGCCAACATGGTAAAACCCCATCTCTACTAAAAATACAAAAATTAGCCAGGTGTGATGTTACATGCCCGTAGTCCCAGCTACTTGGGAGGCTGAGGCACAAGAATCACTCGAACCCAAGAGGCGGGAGGTTGCAGTGAGCCGAGATCATACCACTGCACTCCAGCCTGGGCAACAGAGTAAGACTCTGTCTAAAAAAAAAAAAAAAAAAAAAGATAAAGCTTCTCTGGACATTGGTTTCCTCATTCAAACATGGGGGTGATGATACCAATCTCATTGCATTATTGTGTGAATTAAACGGTATCATCCCAGTGGTTTTTATTATTAGCCTGTTATTTGTTGCTTTTTGAAGCACTAACTTTATCAGGGCAAACAATAGGTTGTGGTCTGTGCAGATCAGTTCTCATTGGTGGAATAAAGAACAATCACAGATTACAGTTAATAAACCAGATCTAGAAATGACAAAATTCTTTTATTTTATTCATTTGACAAATGTAAATTACACATTTCCTGTGGGCAGGCACTTCATGAGGCTTAGAGTAGTGAACACGACAGACCCTGTCTCTGCTTTCCCGAGGATCAAAATCTGGTGATGAGGAAAATGTATTAAGGGATCCCTTCCTGAAGTCTACCCCTTTCAGATTCACCGAGTGGCATGTTTGTTATGGACCAACCTAAAGTGGTTTGGCCACATAGGCCTCTTGGGTTCTCTTTGGTAGAACACAGTTGCCAGTGTAAAAGTTGTGAAAGATCAATATGGTGAGAGTCAGCTTCTCCCACACAACCTTGCTACCATATGAATGAATGTGGGTATGAGACTGAATTCTGCCACAGATGCAGGCATTTATCAAACAAACGTTTATGGACAAGTAGAAACAAAACAGTTGATTCAGCTTGTTTGGGAAGCTTGACAAAGGCCCAGCCCTCTCTCCTTTGAGGTTTTCCAACCACACCTGACACCAAAGGTTCGCCCCAGGCAACTACAAGAACACTCTAGAGAGGGGACACTGTTACACTGTTTTCCCAAAGCAGCATCATCCCCTCATAAACCATCCAGATTTGGTGGCTGGACACAGGGCAGCCTGGAGCACCGTCTCTGAAGGGACAGGCCTGGCTGGATTCTAATACCTGCTTATACAAGGGTGGGGAGTGTCTCTCAAGGTTTTGGCTAGGCCACATATCTTGAATACCGTTAATTGCACCAGTAAAAAGCCTGTTTCTAGCAGTGATTATAGTAAGTTGTAAGTTTCAACAATAAAGCCCATTTTTTGTGTTCAGAATGTTGGATCAATATGGATAGCAGAAAAACTTAAACTGGCCACATTTGGAATGTGGCCCACTTTGATTAATACCAGTTGCCCAATCTAGACTTTGTTTTCTTACTACCTGGGAGCTGATGACCTGGAAAGGTAAAGCCCAGACTAACTTCCACAAACAATAAAATACAAGTTATACTTGAGTACTTTTTTTTTTTTTTTTTTTTTTTTTTTTGAGACAGAGTTTTGCTCTTGTTGCTGGAGTGCAGTGGCGCGATCTCAGCTCACTGCAACCTCTGCCTCACGGGTTCAAGCGATTCTCCCTTCTGCAGCCTCCTGAGTAGCTGGGATTACAGGCACCCGCCACCACGCCCAGCTAATGTTTTTGTATTTTTAGTAGAGACGGGGTTTCTCCATGTTGATCAGGCTGGTCTTAAACTCCCGACCTCAGGTGATCTGCCTGCCCTGGTCTCTCAAAGTGCTGGGATTACAGGTGTGAGCCACCACACCACCACGCCAGGCCTCAAGTACTTTTTATTTACTTATTTTTATTTTTTAATACTCTAGCACTTTATAGGCATTGTTACCCTGTTGCATTTCTCTTTCCTATTTAAAAGGTGTGATTCGCTGTGTGTGCATGTGTGTGTGTGTCTGTGTGTGTGTGTTGTGGGTCTGTGTGTGTATAAGGGGCTGGGTTATATCTAAAGTGACCAGAAGTCCTGATTTGCCTGGGAGAGTCACAATTTATACCTCTTGCACTGGGGCCCATCCATTTAGCACCCCCTTTTACTTTCAAAGGTGTCTAGTTGGGATGATAAATTATGATCTCTCTATTTCTAGAAAGAATGCAATGGCACAGAATAAAAAGAACAAACCCAGGAAAACTAGGTTTGGATCCTGTCTGTACCAGTCCCCATAGGGTGGCCTTGGGCAAGTTGCCCCTCTTAGAATCCTCATCTGTGAACTGAGAGTGATGCTTCTGCTCGCCCGCCGTCCCTAGTCAGTTTTCTATGAGATACCAGTTATGCTGTGGATGTAAATGAACTTTGTAAAGAGAAAAACACTAGCAAGAGTTAGGGATCATTTCCATCTTTAAACTAACATTGTTTTACACTTGAATTGACTCTGGTTGGGAAAAGTATCATCAGAATATAGGTCAGGTGAGCTTTTCAACTTATCTTCTCCAAGGCTGGAGAGACCCATAGCCTGCTTCTGCCAAGAAAGTAACTAGCCAAGACATCTGCTAGAGTTTCCACCGCCATAATTCCATCAGGGAAGAGAACATGACTGTTAAAAGTCAAACCATAAGCCAGTGGTTTGCTTTAAAATGAATTAATGAGTTGGGCACCGTGGCTCACGTTTGTGTTCCAGCTATTCAGGAGGCTGAGGCAGGAGGATCACTTGAGCCCAGGAGTTTGAGGCTACAATGAGCTGTGATCACGCCACTGCACTCCAGCCTGAGTTACAGAGCAAGACCCTGTCTCTAAAAAAATAAAATGCATTAATGTAAGAATCATCTAGTAAACATTTAACTTACCCTTTTTTGTATGAGTAGAACTCTTCTGAAAGTTTGACATGAGGATGGGATGGGGTGCAAATAGGGGTGGTGCCCCAAACAGAGGTGCTGTTTTACATAATAATATAGTTTTGTTTTTTTCAAAGTTAAAATTGCCTTTGTTATTATTATAAAAGGAATGCACTGCAAAAACTGCCAATATTTCAGAAAAGTCAAAACAAGTAAAATAAGAAAATAATTATTTCCATGTAAAACTTTCCAATCTTTTTTCTATGTGTATGTGTTTGTCTCTGTGTTGTACATATGTATCTACATGCATATATTTTATATTTTTAAAATAAAAGTGGAATCTTATAGACATTGCTTTGAAACATGCTTTTTTTTCCATCTAAAATTATCATGGATACATTTTAGTAAATATAGATCTGCATCATCATTTTTATGCATCTCCAGCCTTCCATTGAATGGATGTGCCAATAATTTACTTAACCAGTGCCTAATTGCTTATAATTTAGGTTGTTTAAGGGCACAGTATGTACCCCTTTTGCTGTAATTTTTAGAAATCAATATAAGATATCTACACACACACAAACTTGACACACCTTTTGAAATTTCATATATTAATGTTTGTCTTTTTTTGCATTTAAGTGGAAAGATCCATGACAGTTAAAGTGTACACTAGGAGGAGCTATAAATAATAGGGCACAGGGGCCAGCCGCGGTGGCTCGCACCTATAATCCCAGCACTTTGGGAGGCGAAGGCAGGCAGATCACTTGAACTCAGGAGGTCGAGAGCAGCCTGTGCAACATGGTGAAACCCCATCTCTACAAAAAGTGCAAAAGTTAGGCAAGCGCGGTAGCGTGCGCCTATAGTCCCAGCTACTGGGGAGGCTGGGGTGGGAGGATCACTTGAGCCCAGGAGGTGGAGGTTGCAGTGAGCCAAGATGCACCACTACACTGCAGCCTGGGTGATACAGCCAGACCCTGTCTCAATAGTAATAATAATAGAGCAAAGGCAGCTCAGGGTGAAAAGTCAAGGTATCACATCGTTGCAAACTGCCTGAGGCAGTAAATTACTTTAGGAATAACCTCCTCATACACAGGAGCTCAGATATGGTCATTCATGGAGCAACATTGCTGCCAGGAGACCTTGTCTTTTTTTTTTCTTTTTTTTTTTTTTTTTTTTTTTTTTGAGGCAGAGTCTTGCCCTGTCACCCAGGCTAGAGTGCAGTGGTGCAATCTCGGCTCACTGCAACCTCTGCCTCCAGGTTAAAGCGATTCTCCTGCCTCAGCCTTCTAAGTAGCTGGGACAACAGGTGTGCGCCACCACACCTGGCTAATTTTTGTATTTTTAGTAGAGACGGAGTTTCACCATATTGGCCAGGCTGGTCTCGAACTCCTGGCCTCAGGTGATCTGCCCGCCTTGGCCTCCCAAAGTGTTGGAATTACAGGCGTGAGCTACCGCACCCAGCTCCCCTTGTCATTTTCTAGCCCCACCAGCCCCAGTCATTGGAATATTCCTTTCACAAAAGAAAACATTGTGTGCACATGCAGGTGTTTACAGGTGGTGCGTTCCATAATATCTCAGTATCATGAGTTCTGCCATTGAGTGAAGCTGTGTGGGAACCCAGCCAGGAGCTCAGAGCGCTCGGAGGGGCTCTGAGTCACTGCTCCTCAGCTCCACACCATGGTCCAGGGCACCTTCAGGCTGTCATTGAGAAACAGTTTACTCTCAGTTTATACATAATACCAGCAAGCTTGATGGTCTGATTTCCAAGTTCAGGAAATTAGAACTCTAAGGAAGATTGTGGGGGCAGGCCTTCACAGTAAAAAGAAGTGACACCAGACTGCAGGAAAATACAGGCAAAAGCCAGAAAGCGGGGAAGCTGAAAGCCCTGCATTCTTTCTCAGTGTTTGCAAACCATAGGCACCACCCATGATGATGGGGCAATCAGTTTAGTGAATCCTGACCAACATTTTAAACAACGGAAGACAAGAGATCACAGTGCTTTTTAGATAGTGAAGATAAGTATTATCTTTGGGAACTTGTCTCTCATCTACATATCTGTAATACTAGGTTGCACTGTAAAATTCATTTCTTAAGGTAAATCAGGGTCAAAAAGTTTGACAGCTGCAGTCGTAGGCTCTAAAGTCATAATTTTATAGCAATTAATGCCTGTAACAGTGACTTGGAGTTATCAAAAAAGGATCAAGTAACATTCAAAGTATACCACTTAAGAAATCAAAATACAGTGAAATGGCCAGGCATGGTGGCTCACGCCTGTAATTCCAGCACTTTGGGAGGCTGAGGCAGGCAGATCACCTGAGGTCAGGAGTTTGAGACCAGCCTGGCCAACATGGCAAAATCCTGTCTGTACTGAAAATACAAAATTAGCTGGGCGTGGTGGCATGCGCCTGTAATCCCAGCTACTTGGGAGACTGAGGAAGGAGAATCGCTTGAACCTGAGAGGCAGAGATGACAGTGAGCCGAGATTGCACAACTGTGCTCCAGTCTGGGTGACAGAGCAAGGCTCCACCCCAAAAAGAAAAAAGAGAAAAGAAACAAAAAAAAAGTACAGTGGAATGAAGATCTTTTGGAAAGAGCCCTGTTCCAATGTGGCTACATCTTTTTAAAGATTTGGCATTATAAATGTTAAATGGAAAGCCTTTCTACCTTCTCCCTAACTTGAACCACAAACAACTTTTTAGAAACACCAAATTTGATGCATATTTAATATAAAGATATTCACTTTCCAGATATGCCTAATAAGGTATACATATATCTTTGTAATTCAGATTAAGAGATACTTCATTTGTTCATGCAAAAAATGTATTTAAAACACACAGCAAAGTTTCTATGCTCTGGCTAGGCACTAGCCTGCAAAGATGGCTGAGACTCAGAACCTGCTCTCAGGGAACTTCAGTCCAGTGGTCTGCATTCCAGTCAACCCACATCTAAGACTTTTACCATAAAGTCATCTTTCAAACTGCAATGCAGTACAGGCTAAGGCTGGCTGACATTGATACTCACTCTCCCCCAAAATCTGGTGTATGGCCAAGCGCGGTGGCTCACGCCTGTAATCTCAGCACTTTGGGAGGCCAAGACAGGCGGATCACTTGACCCCAGGAGACCAGCCTGAGCAGCATGGCAAAACTCCATCTCTACAAAAAAATAATAAAAATTAGCCAGACATGGTTATGCATGCCTGTGGTTCCAGCTACTCAAGAGGCTGAAGTGGGAGGATCACTTGAGTCCAGGAGGTCAAGGCTGCAGTGAGCAATGGTCACACCACAGCACTCCATCCTGGGCGACAGAACGAGACTCTGTCTCAAAAAAAAAAAAAAAATTTATTTTTTAAAAAGAAAAATCTAGCATATGTGGTCCCATCAATGCAAAACTGACATTGTGACATCAGTTACAACGTCTTGGTTTGTGGGCCACATCACAAAGGATTAAGCCAAAATCTAGTTGCTGGTATGATCAGGCAAGACTGGCTTAGCCCCTGTGAATTCAGGTAACAGGGCATAAGTGAGGCATGTTGAGCGGAGTGCGGACACTACTGGGAAGTCTGCATGGCGAGGTCAGGCACTAGAACCCAAGCATTGAAGCCAAGCCTGCAACCAGTAGCAGCCACAGCTACCAACATGCTTTCCTTGCCTCTGTATCTCCCAAAAGCTCAGGCGCCATGCTGTGTTGGCTCCATCCTCTTTTTGACCAGCTTTCCACATGTTCAGACCGTGCTGGTCCCTGCCCAGCTTCCTCCTCCACATATGGAGTCTGATGCGGCTGCCTTCACTCGGAGGAGTATAAACATCCAGGGCATGGGCACGGGGCCCCAGCTTTATCCTCAATGGGCTGCATGGACTGAGCCCTCCAGCATTTCCCAAACTCCCTTCTCTATCTGCATCAGCAAAACAGCGTTTGTCTGGTCTGTGGTGGAACTGCTTTTGTTAAGCATGCAGTCTAACTACAACAGATTTCTGCTAATATTCCGTGTCTCCCTATTAGCGCACTTTAATTTGATATGACAAGTTCGGTAGCTAGGCCTCATGGACTTTCAGAAGTTCTGATTTTAAATAGCCTACGCTGTCTTTCCTTAATATGCCAATGCTTGTCAAATCATGTGTCCTTCTTTTTGGCTTCAAAAAAGTGGGAGTGGGGTGGGGCTCTATGATCAGAGAAGTCACATGTTACATGGAAATATTCTCCTCACTTTATACCTTGCAAGCACACAAGTTTCCCTGCCAAGACTGTTCTGATTCACCTAGCACCATATTCTTTCAGTCAGCATGGATGCAAATGTCCTCTGGTTACCAAACCCACCTAAAGAAACCCCCTTGAGAGTGAGTATTCACTAGCAGTGGGAAGCACTACATATACTTCCCACCAAGCTGCAGAGCATTTCCAGTCAACAGGAGCATGTAGATTTCATTAGTCTTCATGACCTTCATAACAGTCAACGTGAAGTCCACCTTGACACGCAACTTCCCTGGCCTTTGGGTGTATGTTTTCTTATGTTGTACTTTCAGGGAGAAAGAAGTGTGACAGGCAGATTCATAAGGGGGTGATAGAATGCTCTGTAACTTCCTAACCATCACCCCCTGACAGGCTCCCCTCTGCATTCTACATTCAACATCTCTGATCCTGGCCCCGAACCTTCACTTCCTGACAGACACCTCCATTCATCGCTACCTGCAAACCTGCTGGCCATCTGCAGTAACCCACCACCCTGTCCCTCAGAGCAAATGTCCAACGCCTGCAGTGAACCTGCTTAGCCTGTGTCACTTAACAGTAATATCAGCCCAGATTCAGCTGTGAGTGTGTCCAGTTGGCATGGACAAGGGAACATGACAGTGGAAACCTACATTTGGTCCAATGTCTTCAGTGACCTGTTGCAAAGAACTCAGCAAAGGCCTAACTGTGAAACATCTGTTAGAGAAGCGATCCACCAAACCATATGCTAAGCTAGATCCCCTCTACATGTGCAGTGGTGCACCATGGACATACAAGCTTCATAACGTACAGCTGTCAGGCCTGCTGGGACATTCCACTTCACTGCTTCTTAGACGGATTCGGTAAGGAACCAGGGGTTGGCATTTAGGTGAACTGATCAAATCAAAGGACAGGGTGCGAACTGGATCAAGACGATTGTTTTCCATTGAAATAGTAGCT
This sequence comes from Mandrillus leucophaeus, assembly GCF_000951045.1. NCBI lineage: Eukaryota > Metazoa > Chordata > Mammalia > Primates > Cercopithecidae > Mandrillus > Mandrillus leucophaeus. Next base: position 246,018 of record NW_012106775.1, read on the forward strand.
CTGGAGTGCAGATGTCCAAAGCTCCCCCTACACTGTGGAAAGAAACCCTTCCGTGTTAGGCACATTCACTGTGAAACACTAGAAAAGCCATGAAGACAGGGAGTGTTGAGAAAATTGAGGGCGATGTTGTGCTTTTATTTTATTTAATGTTTATTTATTTTGAGAGGGAGTCTTGCTCTGCACCCAGGCTAGAGTACAATGATCTCAGCTCACTGCAACCTCCGCTTCCCAGATTCAAGCAATTCTCCTGCCTCAGCCTCCCAAGTAGCTGGGACTACAGGCACCAGCCACCACACCCGGCTAATTTTTGTATTTTCAGCAGAGACGGGTTTCAGCATGTTGGCCAGGCTGGTCTCGAACTCCTGACCTCAGGTGATCCACCGCCTTGGCCTCCCAAAGTGCTGGGATTACGGGCGTGAGCCACCATGCCTGGCTGAGGTTGTGCTTTTACAGTCAAACAACTCCATTGGCCATTTTAGTTTTATTATTTTCTCTGGAAGCGCCATAGAGGGAAGCAAGGAGGGCCGGGCCAGGAGTTGGAAGACTTAGTGCTGTTTGTAGTTTGCAGTGTGGCCCTGGCCAAATCACGTAGCCTCTCCAAATCCCAGTTTACTTGCCTGTGAAAATGGGAATAATAAAGTCTGCCCCTTTTAAGCTGCTTTGTGAATAATGAAACCGCACACCAGCATACGTTACCAGCCATGAGGCTGAGACCCAGGATTGGACATCAGAAAGCTTTCCTGGGTGTGTAACTTGGAAAGTCACAGGTTTCTCTGAGCCCTGTTTCCCTCCTTTATAATGGCGGTAATAATAGCTGCCCTTACCACCTCACAGGATCAAATAATGTAATGTGCGTGAAAGAAACATAAACTGTGGGGTTTTAACCCACAGAAATCCTGGGGCTACTTTAATGGTTGCTGACCCCAAGGACAGGGCTGATTGAAGACTCACTTCTCAGCCAGGCGCGGTGGCTCACGCCTATACTCCCAGCACTTTGGGAGGCCAAGGCAGGTGGATCGCCTGAGGTCAGGAGTTGGACACTGGCCTGGCCAACATGGTGAAACCATCTCTACTAAAAATACAAAACTTAGCCAGGTGCAGTGGCACGCGCCTGTAGTCCCAGATACTGGGGAGGCTGAGGCAGGAGAATCACTGAACCCAGGAGGCAGAGGTTGCAGTGAGCCAAGATGGCACCACTGCACACTCCAACACGGGCAACAGAGTGAGACTCTGCCTTAAAAAAAAAAAAAAAAAAAAAAAACGCTCATTTCTCCCTCAGGACCTGAAACTTCTCTTACTACATCCCTTCCACCCTCCTCCTTTCCCCACCTCAGACTTCTTCCTCCACTGCTCCTTCCTTGGTCTTGGATGTGCTAAATTGCCTTTGCTCTTCTCCTGTGATGTGTCAGGCAACTGCTGCATTTCACTCCGGGGTGGCTCCATTTCAGATCCCAGTGAAACAGTTTCTATATATAGTGGGTAATAAAATGTGGGTTACTTTGAGAGGAAAGAGAAAGCCACCATGTGGGTTCCTGTTCACCACCATGGCGCTGGTGGCCCCAAAACCAAAGGAGCAACCTTTGCTCTCCAGAACAAATGTGAAGCTGGCCCACAGTCACCGTGGCTTTTCCAAACAGCTTGTTTCTACTTACTCATGACTTTCCCCAAAACCTGTGGAGTGGGAAGGGAGTGACATTGTATTCTTCAAATTAGATGGATGGATGGATGGATGGATGGATGGATGGATGGATGGATGGATGGATGGGGCATTAGATTTAAGTCCACCCAGCAATTTAAAATTTCTCACTCGGTCAGACACGTTAGTTCAAGCCTGTAACCCCAGCACTTTGGAGGCCCAGGCGGGAGGATTGCCTGAGGCCCGGAGTTCAGGACTAGCCTGGGCAACATAGTGGGATTCTGTCTCTACAAAAACTTTAAAAATGAGCCAGGCATGGTGGCAGACACCTATAGTTCCAGCTACTTGGGAGGCTGAGGCAGAAGGATTCATTGAGCCCAGGAGTTCAAGGCTGCAGTGAGCTATGATGGAACTACTGCACTCCAGCCTGGGCAAGAGCGAAACCTTGTCTCTATTTAAAACAAAAACAAAAAAAATTTTTCTCACTCTTACATCCACACACAGGTTCTCTTGGAATTGTTTTCTGAACTCCTCAGGTAACTAAAATTTTATTTGGTTAATTCTCTTGGTCCTACAATGAGATACTGCTTGATGCACTCTGGGAAAAATGGAAAAGCCTGTTAAAATAAGCAATTTAAGAAGTGTTTCTGCTGGGCATGACAGCTCATGCTTGTAATCCCAGTGCTTTGGAAGGCCAAAGCAGGAGGATCGCTTGAGGCCAGGAGTTTGAGACCAGCCTGGTGGCAAGACTCCATGTCTACAAAATATTTAAAAATTAGCCAAGTGCAGTGGTGCAGCTGCTTAGGAGGCTGAATCAGGAGGATCGCTTGAGCACAGGAATTCAAGGGTGCAGTGAGCTCTGATGGCACCCCTGCACTTCAGCCTAGGTAGCAGAGCAAAAGGTCTCTAAAAAAGAAAGAGCTGGGTGCGGTGGCTCATGCCTATAATCCCAGCACTTTGGGAGGCCAAGACGGGTGGATTGCTTGAGGTCAGGAGTTTGAGACCAGCCTGGCCAACATGGCGAAACCCCCGTCTCTACTAAAAATACAAAAATTAGCCAGGTGTAGTGGTGCATGCCTGTAATCCCAGCTACTTAGGAGGCTGAGGCAGGAGAATCGCGTGAACCCAGGAGGCAGAGGTTGCAGTGAGCCAAGAAAGCGCCATTGCACTCCAGCCTGGGTGACAAAGCCAGACTCCATCTTAAGAAAAGAAGGAAGGAAGGAAGGAAGGAAGGAACGAAAGGAAAGGAGGGAGGGAGGGAGGGAAAGAGGGAAGGAGGGAAGGAAGGAGGAAAAAGAAAGAAAAGAAAGAAAGATTCAGCCAGCATGTCCCTTTCTTTTTCTATGGGATTTACCAACTGACAAATTCTAGTGCTCCTGCCATCACCCCCAGATGTGCAGCAAAGCCTCCACATTTGCAAAATCTAAGTCAATCTCTAAAAGATGCTTCGAGGAAGCACCCAGTTCCTTCTGCTAATAACTGCAGTGTGTCATGTGACACCTCCCCCTCCCCCAACCAGTTCTCTCTGAAAACTACCCACCCACCCCACCAATAAAGTAGCATGACGTCTGTCCTTCAGCTGCCAATATCTACATTTCCTTCAAGGTGGTAATCTTTTGCTTTTGTTATTTAAGTTCTTTTTTATTCTTAATTGTTACCCAATTGCTTTGGGGCTTGCATAAACAGTTAACGAAAACACCCGCACGAGGCAGCCAGTTCGCTTTCTGTGCTTGTTGTTCTTGGCACTGGGTCAGTTCTATGAACTTCTGGTGTCCAACTGGTAGGACCTGAAACTCCGTGTTTAACAAGTGCCTGTAGTCAAAACAGTTGGCGTGTGCAAGCACGGATAGCTGGTATTGACTGCAGCTGGTCAGCCGTCGGGCTGTGCACTGTGCAGAATACCGAATCACGTTGCTCTGTTTTGGGGCTGGGCTTTTGTTGTTGTTTAGTCGTTGCGATTTTTTTCCTCCTTTTTCTTTCTCTCTCTCTCTTTTTTTTTTTTTTTTTTTTTTAATGACATCCGTGCTAATGTGGATCGCGTCAGGTTCCAAAAGTACAACATGTTTACAGTCGTCGTAGCATCAGATTAAGTTGGCAGCCTGAGTCTCTCTGTAAGTGGTTTTAGTTTACATTTCTTCTTCTAGCAGGATGTTTTGCATAATTTTGCTGATCCTAGGTTATTTATAGACTTTTTTTGAAGAAACGGGGATGCATAAGAGTTTCTGTTCCAACTATGGAAAGTGAAATTTGTTTCTCCACTTAGAGAAACGGCGGTCTATGTGCAGCAGAGGGTTATTTTAGCTCCTGATGATTAATTTCTTAGGGGTCACTTGATAACATTTCAGAGAGTCCTAGGACGTGTTGTTTTCCTTTAGTCGTTCACAAACGGAGTAAAATGAAAGTAATGATGCCATTTCCTCTGGGGCGCTCCTCGAGGGTGGATGCAGTGATTGGGTATTGTTTCAAACGTCTGAAATGAGTTTACAGTGGTTGTTTTGTCAAACTGCCGGGAGCAGTGGCATTTGGTGACCCAAAACCTGCCCGAGGGCTAGTCTGCAGGACTCAGAGTCATGGGGGAGGGGACCGGAGGAAGGACAGACACAGGGAAGTTACTGGATCTTAGTTTGTCCCCACCTAAATGACAGTGATATGCAGATGTTTATCACATTTTTAAAAGGATGATTGACTGCAAGATGGCATACCGGCTCATGCTTTATCTGTGTGATTTTCTGGCCTGGTGGTAGCATCTTTGGGGGCCCATGTGCATGTTTTGAATAAGAACTAAAGCTTAGCGAAAACACTAAGCCAGAATTAGCACTCTATAAAAGGGTTTCCCGTAATATTTACTAGAACAGTTGGCTAAAAATTACCGTGCTTGGCCCACTGAATGGCTGTGTAATTAAATCAGCCCTTGATATCGTACCTTGAGCACCTCCCATCTCGGAGTCTGCCGCTCCTGGAATTTGCATGAGTAAGTAGCACGTTCATCAGCATAATGAGTGTGGAGTCCCAGTCTAATGGTCCGGGAGAACCTTGTAAATGAGACACTTCATTGTGCCTCGGGTTAAATATTTTAAACTAAACAAATCGAAAAAGAAGGAGAAGACGACAAACATCATTTAGGCTTCACGGAAGGCCTTCTGAGGAGCGGGTCTGCTTAGAACCAGGACCTTGAGTCCCACACAGATGGGTCCATCCCCACCCCCAGCATCACATGAATGAGAACAGACAGTGAAAACGGAAATTTCCAAGGTGGTAAATGTGACCGTTAGGCTGAGGCTTGACATAGTTCTAACTGCTGAGTGCTGTCAAGAGAGGATTTCTTTTCTTCTCCATGTTTCTCTCATTCATATGAATGCTTTTTTTTTGCTGGGCACAGTGGCTCATGCTTGTAATCCCAGCACTTTGGGAGGTCGAGGCGGGCGGATCACCTGAGGTCGGGAGTTCGAGACCAGCCTGACCAACATGGAGAAACCCCGTCTCTACTAAAAATACAAAAAATTAGCTGGGTGTGGTGGCACATGCCTGTAATCCCAGCTACTCGGAAGGCTGAGGCAGGAGAATTGTTAGAACCCGGGAGGCGGAGGTTGCTGTGAGCCAAGATCGCACCATTGCACCCCAGCCTGGGCAACAAGAGCAAAACTCCATCTCAAAAAAAAAAAGTGCCTTGTCTCCTCTAACCTTGCAGAAAATAATGATGAGGCTTCCTTGCTTTAGGTCTTTGACGTTTAGAGTGTGTCCTGTGCTTTCTCACACTGGCCCCACTGAGCTGGTGGGGGCCAAGTCCAGCCCTTTGGTCCTAGGAGGGAAAGCCTGGCTTTGGGGCCTGGCTCACACAGGGGAGCTGAGAAGCTAAAACTCAGGCTCGGACATGATCCATCGGACCTTCGCCTCCTCATGCCCCCATTTGCTGTGGGCTAACTAGCTACGACGTGATGCTAAGGGACTCTTTGTTCTAATTTGATTCAAACCTGCCCCTGTGTATGGGGCCTCTGTTCCACCTCCCTGTGCCTCCTCCGTGTGTCTGGTTGGGACCAGGAGGACTTTAGGCCCACCTTCGGAAGGTGTCAGGCTTGAGGTGTGTGTTGGTTTGTATGCATCTCAGCAAGGTATGATTATAGGGGCTCCCCCGGCTGTGTCAATAACCGCCACAGCCCAAGTGAATGGAAAGATGTGAAGAGAACCTAAAGGCCTTTTGTTGGAGCTAGGAGGAGTGGCAGTGAATACTGAAAGGCTTTTGCATTTGAATAAGCCAAACCCGCCCACCCTGCCATCCTTGGGAAAGTAAAGGCCCCTCAGCTCTGTCTCCTAGAGCACGTTGCTCCTCCCAGGCCCTCCAGACACTGGTCTGCCAATACCTTAGAAGCACCCTCCTTCCTCACTTTGATTCCTCCCTCCAGCCCAGCTCCAATGACATAGCTGCTGTTAAAACATAATTGATCCGGAGCAGCTGGGCCCCTTAGCAGCAGTGAGCATTTGTGAGCCCACCCCTTCTCTCTTGGACCCTGGGGAATGGTTCTGTCCACCCTACACTCCAGGAAGACCGAGGCACCCAGGCAGAACCTAGAGACCAGTGAATTCCCCGCCAAAGGCAGCACTGGGCCAGATGGTCTGTGTAATTTCGTCAAACCATTGAGAGTCTGCTAACAGTGACCTCACTTTGCCATTAGTCCATTCACCCCCAAGGTCTTGTCTTTTCTGGAACAACAGCCATGACATATAGATTAATTAGAACGAGTAATCAGATTACTTTTTGGGTAAGAGGTGAAACAAGAAAGTAAGCTGATAAAAGGAGTTGGTCACTCCTAGACTATGGCCTGGAGTCATAACTTTTCAGACCAGCTACTCACACCTGCTCCTTGTACTTGTAGAGTACCTCAGCTTCAGGTCTTCAGGACAGGCAGATTTTGCCAGTTGTCAGCGATTAGGAGATTTGTCTCACCTTGACCTTGCTGTTACTGACCATGGGTTCTTGGGTACTCGGTGCAATAGAAATTGACATGAGGCCACAAGAGCCTTCCCAGACAAGGCTTCATTGGAGCTTATGCCCGGGCATAAGGTAGAGAGAGAGAAATCCCTGACTGACCCTCTGAAAAGAGCCCATTGGGATTTTTTCTTCTTTTTTTTTTTTTAATTGACACAGGGTCTTGCTCTGTGTTGCCCAGGCTAGAGTGCAGTGGCATGATCACGGCTCACTGCAACCTCTACCTCCTGGACCCAGGTGATCCTCCCACCTCACCCTCCCAAGTAGCTGGGGCTACAGGCACATGCCACCATGCCCAGCTAAATTATGTATTTTTAGTAGAGATGGGGGTTCCTCCATGTTCCCCATGCTGGTCTCAAACTCCTGAGCTCCAGCCATCCACCCACCTCAGCCTCCCAAAGTGCTGGGATTACAGGCATGAGCCACCGCACCCAGCCCCAGTTGAGATTTTTTTATTAGGTGAAGTACAGGAATTGATATCAGGGTAGGGTATGCAGGCTGGGCTGGGCAAAGCATGTGAGGGGGTAGGGTATGCAAGTCAATGTATCTGGTTGTGATGATTGTCTTGAGTCATGGGCCATCTGGTGGTCTGGCTGGCAACAACAAGGCTGTAAATCAGTTGTTCAGCATTCCTTCCTGAGGTGGGACACTCTGCAACCTTGGTTCCATATTTTGGATCTCTTAAGTCCAGTTCCTGGAATTCTTTAAGTAAAAGGCATGGTTAAACATTATAAGAGCACCGAAGAACAATATAGAATGGCTGTTTTCTTTGTATGACTAAAGCCTTGGAGTGAGTGGGTATGGTGTCAGTGAGGTAGTGGTGTGGGTCTCGCGGTCAGTGGGAATGCATGAAAGAATGCTCTCGTGCGGGTAGCTGAAGCCAGGCTGCATTTCTGCTCTGTCACACTGCTCTGAAACACAGCCCAAGGAGGAGGAGGCATCCGAGCTGCATCTAGGCCTCTGCCTCCGTCCTGTACTTTTTCTCCCTGATCTGGTGAACTTGCATGGTTTTTAGGTGAACCAATTGTCTTGGTACAGTAGGGCTGTCATAACAAAATGAAACAGCCTGAGTAGCTTCAACAACCAAAGTTTATTTTCTCACAATTCTGGAAGCTGGAGGTCCAAGATTCAGGTGGCGGCAAGTTTGGTTTCTCCTGAGGCCTCTTCTTGGTTTGCAGATGGCTGCTCTCTTGCCGCCTCTTCATGTGATCCACCCTCTGGACTTGTACCATTGTTGTCCCTTCCTTTTCTTAAGGACACCTATCCTATTGGATTAGGGCCCCATCCTAATGGCCTCATTTTAACTTAGTCACCTCTTCAAAGACTTTCTCTCCAAATGTGCTTATATTCTCAGGTACTAGGGATTAAGACTTCAACATATGAAGTCTGAAGTGGACAAATTTAACCCATAATACCAGTTGACCAAGCCTGGTCCTGCCTCAGCATCAGAACACTGCAGGAACCTCCATGGGGTACAGATTCATCTGTGAGTTTTTTCCTCTCATGCATCCGTTTATAGAACCAGGCACCATCTCTGTGTGGGTGCATAGTCAAAGGAAATGCAATGAGAGAAAGACAGGAATATGTTTAAAAGTCATCAGTGGCTATGAAAGTCTGAATTCGCTTTCATGTGGCTTATAATGATTCTTAGGTGACTGTGGCAGCCCACCTGTCTCAAGAGAGACTCTTATTAGGGATAGGTTGAGTAAGGGAAGCTTGTGGACCAGTAGGCTCCAGAAACGATGTCAGGAATTGTTACCTTCCCTTCTGGGCCCCTTCCCTCCCATCGCCTTTCTGGGCCAACTCCCTGATCTGTTAATAGATTCATTGGCATAAACCTCTCAGTGTCTTGCCAACAATTACATATAGATACAGACGGTGCCTGACTTACAATGGTTCGACTTATGATTTTTTGGTTTCAAGATGGTACAGAAGTGTCATGCATTCCGTAGAAACTGTACGTCAAGTACCCATGTAACCATTCTGTTTTTCATTTTCAATATAGTATGCAATACATTACATGAGATATTCAGCACTGTATTATAAAATAGGCTTTGTGTTAGGGGATTCTGCCCAACTACAGCTTATGTTCTGAGCACATTTAAGATAGGGTAGGCTAAGGCTATGATGTTCAGTAGGTTATTGTATTCAATGCATTTTTTTTTTTTTTTTGAGATGGACTTTCACTCTCGTCACCCAGGCTGGAGTGCAATGGTACAATCCTAGCTCACTGCAACCTCCACCTCCCGGGTTCAAGGGATTCTCCTGCCTCAGCCTCCCAAGTAGCTGGGATTACAGGCACCCACCACCATACCCTGCTAATTTTTGTATTTTTAGTAGAGATGGGGTTTCACCATGTTGGCCAGGCCGGTCTTGAACTCCTGACCTCAGGTGATCTGCCTGCCTCAGCCTCCCAAAGTGCTGGGATTACAGGCATGAGCCACTGTGCCCGGCCCTTAAATGCATTTTTGACTTACGATATTTTCAATTTATGATGGGTTTATCCAGATATAATCCCATTGCAAGTCAGAGAGCATCTGTGTATTTTTTTTTTTTAATCTGCCCTTAGTGTTCATTCCCCCTGGAAGTTGGGAAACTAACCTTAGATGGATGAGGAGAGGAAAATTCATTTATGTTAGTTATTGCCTCCCATCTTAATGCTGCTTTCTTCCCAGAGGCATGTGGTTGGCCATGCCATTTCCTCTCCTTCTTTCCCTGCTGTGGGATATCCTTGATCCTGAGATTCTAAAGGCCAACAGGTGGCCTGTGACCATGCTTTGCAAAATGTTTCCAAGGTTGGTTTTTAGTGAAGACCATTTCTTCCCTGAAGACACCAACATCCTCAGCTGGAGTGAGAACAGGGTTTCTGAGAGCCTGCCCTGAGAATGTCAGAGCCTAAAGCCTGGTGTTCTTAGAAACCGCCATCCATGATGGAAGCTCAGGGATTGACTGGGTCAAGTCATAGGGGAGCTAAAAGCAACCCTTGTGGCCCTTCATCACCTACCGGTTCCCTGCTGCTGATACTCAGGTCCTGGTCTCAACAAGGGGACCCTGTAGAGAAAGTGTGTTCCCATAGGCTAAGGGGCCCCTCTGCGAGTATGGTAGGAAGACCCACTACTTTTTCTTTATAAAGCCAGCTTCGGCTTTGGTCTGAGATGAGAGAGGAGGTGATTGCTACCAGGAGAGGAGATCAGGAATCTCATTATCGAAGTAATCCAGCTGCTGTGTGCTGAAAGACCTGTTCCTCCTGGCAGCCTGAGTACATCTATAAGTTCCTCCTTGGCTTCTCAGGCAGGTTTCTGCCAATGAAAATGGTATCTTGACTTATTTATAACAGTAATCATCATACTATTCTTTTATGTTTGCATAGTCTGACTCAACTTTGAAACCTCTTTTACATGCCTCATGTCATTGACTCTTCCCTATAGCACAGGAGAGGGGAGGTACTGCTAACCTCAGAGCATGGACATTCTGGAAGGAGAGCCGGGATTTAGACTCCAGCTCTTAGATGTCAGTGCTCCTTCTATTGATTACAGCTTTCTAATGTCTGTATATGGTTGCCAGTAAGGAAGGTAGTTTGGGAATTGGAGAACCATTTATTATTGTTTTCTCTTCTCCATACTAAAGGCAGTGTTGGACTGCTCATTGTGTGTAATACCCTGCTTGAAGAGCTTCGCACTTAACCTTCACAACCAACAGTAAGAGGAGGCCTATCATTAGTCCCATTCGTCACAGTCACCCACGAGGTCCTACCAGGGAGATGAAGAAATGTGGGCCACATGAGACACCTGCCCTGAATGGCACATGGTTCAGTACAACCACACCTCAAAAGTGCTGTTCAAAGGCCACTGTTGCACCAAAGGATGTATCAAGTTGCCCGCTTGGGCCTGCCCCTTCCATGTTGTGTATGAGTACTTAGAAGAAGATTGGCATTGACGGCAGGCTGATCAAGTTTTCAGGTGGTAGATTTGGGAGGGAGAGAAGATTATGTTAGTGAATCAGAGTCCAAAAAGATCTCAACAGACTGGTGCAGTAGACTGAATCCAACAAGATGACATTTTTAAAGGATACCTGTGGATCTGCAGCTTGGCAGCAAAATGTGTGAAATAAAACTTAGAGATGAGGCAGCTATCAGAAATAAAAAATCTAGATTGGATCTCTGGCTGCATTAATAGGAGAATAATGTCTAGAACAGATCTGTAGGAGCTGGTCAGACCCCACCTGTAATGCTCTCCCTTCTGAGCTCCATGGTCTGTGAAGAACAAGGGGAGCCAAGAGAACCGAGATTGGGGAGTAATTAAAATGATGTTTTGTAAGGAATCGCGTAAAAAGACATCTCAGGATGTTTAGCCTGAGAGAAGGAAGTTTCAAGGAACAAATATTTGGCGAGATGTTCCATGGAAGGGGGATCAGAGTGGTTCATAGTGACTCCCACAACGCAGACATGGGAATTGTGAGTGGTCATTACACGGGAGTTTGGCATAAAAGAGAACTCTCCAACAGTCGGGACTGAACTTGGGAGGTGCCACTAAACTGGCACACCGCTTACCTGGCTCACCACTTACCTGGCACACTGCTTACCTGATGCACCACCCTAGATGGAGCCTGCAGTGAAGCCGTGCCTGGCAGACCCTGGGCAGGAGTGTGGGTGAGCGACTGCACTCCTAGAGAAGGGGGCCTGCAGAGAATGGTTACCTGTGGGTTTTTTCTTGCCAGTTGCGAGTCTGTTAGTCCCAGCTTCAAGGTCTAAGACCTGAGTCCGTGGGAGAATGATGATCTGTTTATGGAAATGGCAGCTGTATCAGGGATGAACGAGCAGGTTGGCAAGAGGAAGAGCTGTGCCTCAGTGTCCCATTTGTAAATAGCTAGTGGAGCCTGTGTTCATGTGTGTGTATGTGCGTGTGTTTGCGTGTGGTGGTGTTGGTAGTGGTAGTCGTTTGAATTCAGGGGGTTTTTTTGTTTGTTCTGAGACGGAGTCTCGCTCTGTCACCCAGGCTGGAGTGCAATGGTACAATCTCAGCTCACTACAAACTCCACCTCCCGAGTTTAAGCGATTCTGCCTCAGCCTCCTGAGTATCTGGGATTACAAGTGTGCACCACTGCACCTGGCTAATTTTTGTATTTTTTAGTAGAGACAAGGTTTCACCATGTAGGCCAGGTGGATCTTGAATGCCTGACCTCAAGTGATCTGCCCACCCCGGCCTCCCAAAGTTCTGGAATTACAGTCGTGACCCACTGCATCTGACCCTGAATTCAGGTTTTCTTTATTTTATGAAGTAAAGGCACTAAAAACAAAACAATACCCCCTAAAGAGTAACAAAGCACCACAACCAATCTATCTTCGTTATCAATACGTAAAGGAGATTCTAACACAGAAATGTAGGGAGGACGTAAACTCAGAAAAATCTGTATGTACATGTGCATGTATATGCATGTGTGTGTTTATGTATCACATTGTTTAAGACAACACTTCTTTGTAGACCCAAATTGGTAGCATTAGTGTTTGGGAACTGCTGTCTTAGAGTGCCTGTTTGCTGTATCCTGCTGGCTGCCTTAATTACCTTAACTTAAAAATTACCTCCTTTAAGTGATTTCAGAAAGGGTTTTAAAGGTAACTCAGTTATCTTGAAACTAATTGTTCTGCTGTAGATTATCCTTGCCCTTACTTTCTGCAGGCTTTTTAAAAATTTGGATGAAATTCACAAAACATAAAGCTAACCGTTTTAAACTGAACAATTCAGTGGCATTTAGTACATTGGCAATATTGTGCAACCACCACTTCTATCTAGTTCCAAAATGTTTCATCACACTTCAAAATAAAACCTCATACCCATTAAGCAGTTATTCCGCCTCCCCCGCCACATACAGCCCCTGCTAATCACCAATCTGCTTTTCGTATCTGTGGATTTACCTATTCTGGACATTTCATTTAAATGGAATCATACTATATATGTGTGTGTGTGTGTGTATGACCTTTTGTGTCTGGCTTCTTTCATTTATCATCATGTTTTTGAGACTCATTTGTGTTGTAGCATGTATCACGCTTCATTCCTTTTTATGGCTGAGTATTCTTTTATTGTATGTATGTAGCACAATTTTTGTTTATCCACTCATCCATGGATGGGCATTTGGGTTGTTTCCAATTTTTTGGCTCTTATGAATAGAGCAGCTATGAACATTTGTGGACACGGATTTGTGTGAGTATCTGTTTTCAGTTCCTTTGCATATATACCTAGGAGTGGAATTTTGGTCCGTATGGTAATTCTGTATTTAACTTTTTTATTAAAAAAATTAATTGTGGTGAAATATGCTTAATGTGAAATTTACCCACCTTAATTTTTAACGTACAGTTCTGTGGCATTAAGTATCTTCACATTGTTTTGCAACCATCACCACCATCCTCTCCTGAACTCTTTGTTTTTTGTTTTGTTTTGTTTTTTGAGACAGGGTCTCGCTCTGTCACCCAGGCTGGAGTACAGTGATCTGGGCTCACTGCAACCTCCGCCTCCTGGGTTCAAGCGATCCTCCCACCTCAGCCTCCCCAGTAGTTGGGACTACAGGTACACACCACCACGCCCAGCTAATTTTTGTATTTTTTGTAGAGAAAGGGTTTTGCCGTATTACTCAGGCCGATCTCAATCTCCTGAGCTCAAAGTATCCTCCTGCCTCGGCCTCTCAAAATGCTGGGATTACAGGTGTGAGCCACTGTGCCCAGCCCTCTCCTGAACTCTTTATCTTGCAAAACTGAAACTCTGTACCCACTGAATAATAACTCCCTATTCCTTCTCCCTTGCAACCCCTGAAAACCGCCATTCTGTCTGTAAATTTGACTATCTCGAGTACCTCATATAAGTGGAATCATACATTACTTTGTCTTTTAGTGACTGGATTATTTCACTTAGCATAGTGTCCCCAAAGTTTATCCAGGCTGTAGCATGTGTCAGAATTTCCTTTTTATGGCTGAATAACATTCCATTATAGGATTCTCCATTCATTGACAGACACTTGAGTTGCTTCCACCTTTCGCTATTGTGAGTAATACTGCTATGAATGTGGGTATACAAATATCTTTGAGATACCAATTCTTTTGCATATATATCCAGAAGTGATATTGCTAGATCGTGTGATTATGTGCTGACTCTATTTTTAATTCTTTGAGGAACTGCCGTACTCGTCTTCCATAGTGGCTGTACCATTTTACATTCCCACCAACAGTGCACGAGGGATCCAACTTCCCCACATCCTCACCAAGACTTGTTATTTTCATCGTTTGTTAACATCTATCCTAGTGGGTGTGAAATGATACCTCACTGTGATTTCGATCTGCATTTCCCCAGTGACTAGTGACTGGAGTCATTAGTGGGCACCACCACACCCAGCTAATGTTTGTATTTTTAGTAGAGATGGGGTTTCAACATATTGGCCAGGCTGGTCTCGAACTCCTGACCTCGTGATCCACCTGCCTCAGCCCCCCAAAGTGCTGGGATTACAGGCGTGAGCCACCACGCCCGGCCCTTTGCCCATTTTTAAATTAGATTGAGCCTGCCTGTTTTTGTATTTAGAGTTACGGTTCTAAACTTGCTGCTCTTCAGAAGCTAGAGTAAATATTGCATCTTATTATCCTAAGCCACATGTTTGCTGAGAACTTAGGCTACTTCAGGTGTAAGGCTACCAAGAGCCTACACAGGCACCAGAGATGAGGAGGGAGAGCAGGGCTGCAAGAGGCAGGGGCCAATGCTTTAGAAGGTCCAGATTGCTCTGGGAAAGCTGGCCCAAGGGCAGCCGTTGCCATCTCTGTCCTCCAGGTCATCCTGGAACTCTTTGCAGAGATACTAGGAAAGCAACTCACGTTTGTCTCTGGAAAGACTCAGGTTCCCAGGCCTCGGGCCTGCCCTTTCATCTGTGTTTCTTCTAAGTATTGCAACATCCAGCAGGCCTCTATTCCACAGTCCCCTGGGTGAGGGGAATGTGCCCAGGGGCCCTTGACCTGCTAGCCTGGGATCGGGGAACAACGCCCACAGCCTAACTCTTGGGAACAGACAATCTCCAGCCAAAGCTGCAAATGACTGAAAACGAGGGCTGGTCAGATGGGTGGTCAGCTTATATCCCCTCGACACCCCGCCCCCCCCCACTACATTCCAAACAAATGGAACTGTGGAAACTAGTTCTGCTTTGCCAGCCAGCACAGCTCCCTCCCAGTCTGAAACCGATGAATTCTCCTCAATTCTGGGAAGAAACTCTCTCAACAAGAGGGGAAAAGGAAGCCAAGAACCCAGAAGTCCAGTCATGTTCTCCCTGAATAATTCTCCCACCGGGGACTCACTGTCTCTGGCTTTGGTTATGTTTTCCAGTGACTGAAGGGATGGTCCCCACAGGAGACCGTCTTACATAGGCAGTCATTATAATGACCTGTCTAATCTCTCTAATGCCTAGTAGGCTCTGCCTAGCTTGTGGTGATGGGAGGAAGCATGTGAGCATGATGTGAGGGGGTGCTGGCTCCCCACAGTCCAGAATTCTCCAGGAAAGTCATACTTCTGAGTCTTGGAAAACTTTGTATCTTAAAGGTTTAATTTTTTTTTTTTTTTTTACTAAAAGGCATGTACCCCTTAGCTAGGGTTGATTTAATATTCATCAGGTAATAACCAGGTTTTACAAAGAAATGTTGGATGCCACACAGGAGAGGTTCTAGTAGAAGATAAAGATGCACAAAACATACTTTGCCACTGTTTTTTTTTTTTAATTGAGGTGAAATTTGCATCACAGAAAATTAACCATTTTAAAGTGTACAATTCAGTGGTATTGAGTACATTCACAATGTTGTGCCACCATCACCCCCAAAGGAGACCCTGTGCCCATTAAGCCATCACTCCCCCACCTTCTTTTCCCAGCCTGCCCCTGACAACCGCGAGTCTGCTTTCTGTCTGTATGTTTTTACCTATTCTAGACATTTCATGTAAAGGGAATCATATAACATGTGGCCTTTGTGAACCATTGTTTTGGTAGGCATTCTCCCCCCTCCAAGTCTGCTGTCCTTGGCCAAGATCAGGGACTAAACTTTCTAAATATCCAGAATGAATGAAAGCTCCCTGCTTAAATCAATAGTTCTAACAACCCACAAAAGTATTTTCCAATCATTATAATGACCTCTCTACTCTCTCTAAGGCATAGTGCTAGGTAATGAAGTGGACTCTGCCTATCAGGATGGACAAGCCCTGAGCCAAGGGGGAGTGGGTAAGGCCTGAGGTGTCTCCAGGCTGCCTGGGGACCCGGGACCCAGGCCAGACAAGCAGCAGCTCCGGGGCTGCGGGAAGGCCCAGCCCTGCACACACAGCGCTGGCTCTCATGTACCTCTGAGGAGCCTGCTGCCTCTGACCACACCTTGTGTGTGCGGTTCAGGAATACCCAAGTTCATCCGCCAAATTCAGGATACAACCCTGACTGTTCCGGGCTTTTCTTTCTGCCTTTCCCTAATCTCGTCTGGGCGTGCTCTCTTAAAGGGGAAGTGGTGCGTTCTGACTGGCCAGGGCCCTCATCCAGGAGCCAGGAAACGTCTACTACCACGAGTCGCGTTGCCCAGCGTGTCACTGGCTCAGCCTCCTTATCCAAACGGCAAGGCAGCCTCCCCGGGATGTGTAAGTGTGAGCGCAGGGCACGAGGGCCACACAGGACGGCGTGGGGCTGGGCGCAGGTCACGGAACAGAGATCCTGGCAGGCGGATCATGCTGGCAGCCCACAAGCCATTTAGCAAGATGAGTGTTAGCATAGACAGTGCTCTCGGTCTGTGGGCTGGAGCTGGAGCCGAGACAGGGCTGAGGCGGGGAGCGGGGAGAGTAGCTGCCTCAGAAAGAGGTCAGAAGTAGGAGGCTGGGTTGGGGACCAGTCTATTTTGGACAGCCCTTCTGGAGGCACCAGCCTCCGGCCTGAAAAGGAGTGGAGTGGAAAATTTTCTAGCACACCTTTCAGTGCACCGGGAAGCCAGCTGCAATGAACCTTCCTGGCGTGTCAACCCCACCTCCCCATGTTTATGTCCGTGTATTATCTACTCAGTGCACTTACCTACTCAGCCATTGTGTTTCTTTGTTGTTTTTATATGTACTTTGTGTTAAGACATGTTCAGGGTCCTTTCTATTCAAACTGTACAAATTGCTTGAAACTAGCACCCTGGTTTTTTCCTTCTTTCCTGTCCTCAGTGGTCCTTGTCCAGTGCGTGCACACTGCAGGCCCTGAATCAACTCGGGCAGCTGGCCCACAGGTGGACCGACCAGCTCACTAGGATGCTGGGTGGCGTGTCTGGCTGGTTTCCAGCTAGGGCTCTGTTTCCTGTGTGCCCAGAGAAATCAAGGGGAAAATGCACACCCACTCACACACACAGTCAGTTCCTAACTAAATGCCACAAGACTGGTGGCAGGAAAATAGACCTTTTGCTGTGTTTTAGGTCCCTTTCTGTCCTGTGGTTTTGTTTGTGTGGTAGCAATGGTTGATCTTAAATCATGTAAAAAGTTTTGTTTTCACCAAAATAACTCAGACCTTTTGCTTATAAAGACGGGAGAGAGAAGGGGGCCAGAAAGGAAAAAAAAAAAAAAGTATGTGTGTCTGTACGCATATGTTGACAGGGCATAACCACACCCTACTTCAAGACAACTTCCTGTTTGCCGCTGCCAACTGCCACTCCAAGGAGAACAGAAATGGTTCCGTTATTAGTGGCTGCTGTGGGACCACGACAGTCTGTGGGGTGAGTGGCTCTGAGTGACACCATGAGCTTAGCAGTAGTGGAGACTTTTCACCTTCTCTTGTAAGAGACCATGGCCCTGTGCTGTTGAAAGTAGACGCTGGTACAGTAGAAATAAAGCAGTGGTGGCCTCTCCTATCAGCCTGTGGTCCTTAAACAGTGTGCTCCCATAGGATTGGTGTAAGTGGAATAATTTAATTCAGGGGCAGGGAGAAGGCTGAGAACTGCCTACCGAGGAAAGCTACTACCTGCGTGTGTGTTTTTAATGGACATTTTCATGTATCAGGGGATGTTAACATTAAGTGCCTCCCGTGAGTTGGCACTGTGGTAGCCACCCCACGTGTTAGCAATCCTCCCAACCCCCGTTTATTCCACAGTGAATAGAGGGAGTGTTCTTGAGGGTGAAACCCTGTGCTAAACACAGGAGATAAAAGAGTAAACAGGACACCTGCCCTCCAGGTGTGTCCAGGCACAGGACACTTAGACCAGTAAACCAGTAATTACAGCATGTGATGTGCGCGAAGATGAGGGACTCAGTGTGCTCGAGGGGCACCTGTCCTGTTGTAACTCCATGACGTGGGTATTACTGTCCCCATTTTACAGGAAAGGAGACTGGGGCTCAGGGGGTTAAGTTATTTCCCCAAGTCCCAGAGCTAATGAGTGACAGAGCTGGGATTTGAGCCCAGATCTTTCTGATTCTAAAGACAGCAGTGTTTGGTCCGCATTTCCAGTGACTCCCAAAGCTCATGGAGCATGAAAATCACCTCAGGACCTTTTTAAAAAATCACAGATTTGGGGGCCCTGGCCTTGGTGTCCAAAAGTGAAGAAGTCCCTGCTGCACTGTGTGTTCTCTGATGTGGAAGTGCAGCCTGGCACCTGCTCTGCCTCCTGCAGCCAGGATCCTCCCTCCACGGGGCCTGGCAAGCCATGAAGCCTTAGCTCAAGGCACCAGGGCAAAGGCCACTGATGCTGCCTCAAGACAGCATTGAGAAGATTCGGTCCAGCGGTTCAGGTATTTTTATTTATTTATTTTAAAATTTCAGCTTTTAGATTCAAGGGTTTAGATTCAATACAGCTTTTAGATGTGCAGGTTTTCAGGTGTGTTTTTTGGGTTTTTTGTTTTGTTTTGTTTTGTTTTTGAGACAGAGTCTCACTCTGTCGCTCAGGCTGGACTGCAGTGTCGCAGTCTCGGTTCATTGCTACCTCTACCTCCCAGATTCAAGCGATTCTCCTGCCTCGGCCTCCTGAGTAGCTGGGATTATAGACATGTGCCACCACACCTGGCGAATTTTTGTATTTTTAGTAGAGACGGAGTTTTCCCATGTGGGCCAGACTGGTCTTGAACTCCTGACCTCAAGTGATCCACCTGCCTTGGCCTCCCAAAGTGCTGGGATTACAGGTGTGAGCCACCATGCCCAGCCATTTTATCAGGTATTTTAAACATTGGGAATCCCAGCTCGTGGATCTTCTCCCTAAGATCCTGGAGTCTGTGGCTCCCCCTGTGCCCGGGTCCAGCTGTCTGCCATACCTGTCTCATCAGCGCTCTGGGGGTTATGAGGTCAGCTGTGTCATCCTAAGGTAGAATTCAACAGCTTGTCTGCAAGCTGGAGGCCCCCAGTTTTCACCAAAGCTGTGGTGACTCCTGTGTTTAAACGCATGTGACTTGTGCGGTCTTTGTTTGTGGTTTTGAAGGGGGCTACTCTGATGGAGAAGTTCAGTGGCATGCATGTGGAGTCCTTGTCAACCCCTCTGCTACCACTGGGCCCAGACAGTGGGGAGCAGATAGAGCCATAAAAGGTCTAATGTTATGAAGAGGATTGTGGCTCTGGCTCCAGGTGTAGTCCGGCAGACTCAGGTCCTTCGGGCAGCAGCCTGCCTTCTGAGGGCCACATCCGTTTCCCCTGCACTCAGAGTGACAACTGTGGCCACAAGCCAGGATCTGGAGAGTGCTGTTCCCTGAGCACAGGAAGCCCTCTGATGACAAAGGTCTAGCAGTGACAGCAACCTATTGTATCAGCACTGTAATAGCCCAGTGTCTGTCACATGGTAGGTGCCAAGGAAATGCTAAGAAAAAAAAAAAATAGTGAATGAATGAAATAGGTTTCATTTTAACCCATATTTTTGTCTCCTTCCTACCTTTGTATTTGCACCTGCTTTCTCTCCTCTGCCTTTTCTGCTTAAGGATATGTTAGTGTTTTGTTGCTGTTGTTGTCTGTTTTTATCTTTCTTCTTGGATGGACTTAAACAGCTTTAACAAATTTCCTCATCACCATGTATTTATCAACTGCTTTTCTTTTCTTTTTTTTTTTTTTTTTTTGAGACAGGGTCTCATTCTGTCACCAGGCTAGAGTGACAGTGGCATGATCTCGGGTCACTGCAACCTCCGCCTCCCAGGTTCAAGCAATCCTCCCACCTCAACCTCCTGAGTAGCGGGGATTACAGGCATGCACCACCACGCCTGGCTAATTTTTCTGTATTTTTAGTAGAGATGGGGTTTCACCATGTCGGCCAGGCTGGTCTCAAACCCCCAACCTCAAGTAGTCCGCCCACCTTGGCCTCCCAAAGTGCTGGGGTTACAGGAGTAAGCCACCACACCTGGCCTCAAATATTTTTCTTTAAGTAGTATTAGTCTCTACGTACTATTTGTGCCATTTTGAATTTCCTTGTGGATGTGAGTGTACCATTTTGCTTACATTTTCTTAGGTTGAAATAACTCTCTCACCTGTCTCCTACCAATTGCTTTATTATGGATTATTCAGGTTGTTTGTAGTATTTTTTTTTTTTTACTATGTAGTAAACAGTGCTGAGAGTATCTTTGAACTTTTTTTTTTTCCCTTTGGGATGTTTCCTGGAGGTCTATTTTCCAAACTAACACTACCAGATTACCAGATAAAAGGCTATGGATGCTTTTTAGTTCCTGTTATTATCACCAGGTTGCTCTCCAGAAAAATGTAATCCCTTGAAAGTACCGCTGGCAAGGTGTGCATGTGCTTGTCTCCCCACAGATTCTATTTCTGTGGTTTTCCCTTTTAGCTAGGCTAGGTGTCTTGTGAGGGCATCCCTGGGGGCTGATGGAAGTATTTCAGGGCCCTGGAAACCCCCTGGGACTCCCCAGAATCCTGCCCAATAGTGGTGATGCCAGAAATTTGCACCTTAGTATAAATGACAAATAGAAGAGGAGGAGGAAGGGGGAATGCCACCACGGGGGAAAAGTTAAAAAGGACCCTAAGTTACATGACTTCATAGCAGCTCTGGAATGGGAAATGCCCTTGTAAGAATCATCCCAGTTGCATTTCTAAAGTGTGGAGGGAAGAGAACGTCCCAGGCAGGGTGGCATGGTAGAAAGGGCATTGGCTCTGGGGCCGGGCAAGCCTGGGCTTTCCTGCCAGCTGCTGAGGTCTGCATGACCTTGGTCTTGTTTCACAATCTTGCTAAGCTTTAATTTCCCCATCTGATATCTAAGAAGGAAAAAAAATAATAGTAATTTCCCCATCTATAACAAGGCAACTAACGGTCTCATACCACATGGTAGGGTTGTTGGGTAGATGAGCTGGTGAGTGAAAAGCAGCTTGCACGGTGCCTGATGTATAGTAGGTACTCAAGAAAGGCTGCTTTCCCTCCTGACTGAATGAATGTGCATGGGGTGACCAGATGACCAAAAAACCATCCCAGAGCCTAGGGATTTGGGAACCGAGCCGGCATTGGCATGAGCAGTGTAGACTACAGGCCCCCACTCATATTTGTCAAAAGAACTTAGTGCTCCAGATAGTTCATGTTGCCCAGCAGTGGGTAGGAGGTGAAGAGGGGTAAAGAAGACCTAGTATAACCTGTGCTTAAGGAACGCCTCCTCGGCTCGTCAGCCCTGCGATCTTTTAAAGAGGTACTGCAGTCTGAGAAGGGAACGGGCACTCCAGAAAAGCTCACAAGCACTCCTGGCACGGGAACTGCTTGGCACAGCTCTGCCTGCATTCGCCGCCTGTCCTATCACCTGACTTTCCTGTGTCTTCATTTCCTCCTCTGCTGAGCAAGGCTGATTCAATATCCCCTTCTAACCACCATGGCAGTAAGTTTAGTATCTAACTATGATGGTGACAAATGAGACCACAGGCCCAGGTTCTAGCCCCAGCTCCTCCACTTACTAGTCTTATGACTCTGGGCAAGTGTCTCAAATACAGTCTGTCTCCATTTCCACAACTGTAAACTGGGGGGAATCGTTGCTTCACCAAGCGGCTGTAAGTACAGCTGGCCTGGCTCCTGGCACGGATCCCAGTGCCAAGGTGCCAGCCCTGCCTCTCTCTCCAACTCCAGTTTACTTTTGGAAGAAGGTCCCTTGGAAATCAGGGTGTTTATAGGCAGCATCCTGACTACAGCTACGAAAGCAGATTGAACCCACTGATAAGATAGAAGCTGGCTAATGACTTGCCAAGCACCTGCCCTCAAAAGTGGGGGCTGAAGGAGACTCCATGCTGTCAAGTGAGTAAGCCAGGTGCTGGCCTAAGCCCAAGTGTGCTTACACAACCATGGCAGGCCACAAGCGACTGTGGTGCTCAAAGTCTATTGGGAGGGGGTTGGTCCCTTAAAAGCCATATTGGAAAATTCCCAACAAGTTCTTTCTAAAAATGGTTCAGGGAGCCACCTTGAGTGTTTGCGGCCGGCTCAGCCATTCATGAGGCATCTGTGCTAAGGTTTTAAATGCAGGACACTGATGCTGCAAGTATGAAAATACCTCTGTGAATAAGCATATGGGGAAGGGAACACTGAATTTTTACTGAAATGGAATTGCCTGAGAACCTGATGGATTTTATCTTCAGAGAGTGAGGGGAGCAAACTAGAGACACCAGGGCTCCCCACGCCTATCAGATTTTTGGGATGCTGAGAGCTGGTGTCTGCAAGCTCCTTGCCTGGCTGATCTCTAGGACTGCCCCTGGAGTTGCACCTGGATGTTTAAGGAGGCTGCGGGGAAGCAGGTGGTCTTGAAACAGTCAGTTGCTGAGACCTTGGCCTGGACTTCCTGTGGTGGAAATGCACAAAAGTAAAAGGATTTGACTTTTCATTTATTTGGTACCAGGGCCCCCCAACTCTTTGTGGTTGAGGTCTCAGACAATGGTATGAGCTGCTGACTGGCACCTGCCAGCTGCCTAACACCTAAAAGATGTTTCTTCCTCTCCCTAGAGGAGTCAGGTGCCCTGCTGAAACGCCCATAGGCAGTGGGAAAGGAGAAGTCTCGCTAGTTCTTTCAGGCTCCTCCTATCTGTAGCAGAATCTTCCAGGATTCCAAGGTGGTAGAGCCCAGAGTTAAGATAGGGGCTCTGAAAACATCCCCAGATCTGATGTTTTCTAGCTCTGTGGCCTTAAGCAACTCATTGTATCTCTGAGCCTCAGGAATTATACCTCCAGGAAATAATTGTAAATCACTTTTTAAATCAGTTTTTTAAAAGACAAATAGGGCCGGGCCCGGTGGCTCACGCCTGTAATCCCAGCACTTTGGGAGGCCGAGGCGGGCGGATCACGAAGTCAGGAGATAGAGACCATCCTGGCTAACACGGTGAAACCCCGTCTCTACTAAAAATACAAAAAATTAGCCGGGCGAGGTGGTGGGTGCCTGTAGTCCCAGCTACTCGGGAGGCTGAGGCAGGAGAATGGCGTGAACCCGAGAGGAGGAGTTTGCAGTGAGCCGAGATCACGCCACTCACTCCAGCCTGGGCGACAGAGCAAGACTCCATCTCAAAAAAAATAAAATAAAATAAAAGACAAATAGTAGGTCGACAGTGAGAGAATAGCTAAATAATCTACAGCACATTAATGATTGAATATTACCTAATGGTTTAAAATAGCAAGTATATGGGAATTTCATATGTATATGCAGAATAATGTTAGTTGACAAGGAATAGTCCAAAATATCCATTGATTACAGCTTTGTTAATAAAACTTACCTGTAGAAAAGAGAAGCTAGTAATGCCTCTCATTTTTTTGGGCGGGGGGCCGGGGGGACAGAGCTTCACTCTGTTGCCCAGGCTGGAGTGCAGTGACACGATCTCGGCCCACTGCAGCCTCTGCCTCCCAGGTTCAAGTGATTCTTCTGCCTCAGTCTCCTAAGTAGCTGGGATTACAGGCGCCCTCCACCACGGCCTGCTAATTTCTGGGTTTGTTTTTTTTTTTTTTTTTTTTTGAGACGGAGTCTAGCTCTGTCGCCCAGGCTGGAGTGCAGTGGCGCGATTTCAGCTCACTGCAAGCTCCGCCTCCCGGGTTCACGCCCTACTCCTGCCTCAGCCTCCCGAGTAACTGGGACTACAGGCGCCACCACCGCGCCCGGCTAGTTTTTTGTATTTTTTAGTAGAGACAGGGTTTCACCATGTTAGCCAGGATAATTTCTGTATTTTTAATAGAGACGGGGTTTCACCATGTTGGTCAGGCTACTCTCAAATTCCTGACCTTGTGTTCCCGCTTCAGCCTCCCAAAGTGCTGGGATTACAGGCATGAGCCATCGCGCCCGGCTGTGCCTTTCTTAAGGTATTGTAAGAACGAAATGCTATAAGGTAAGACTGCCTGGCGCATAGGAAAAAAAATTCTTTTTTTTTTTTTTTT